>NC_055961.1:36549806-36849806 GCF_018492685.1 Alosa sapidissima | reverse complement strand
GGTGGTGCTCACACTGATAGTAATGGGAGTGTGGTGGAAGAATTTCTAGAGGATCAAGAGCTAATCTGTCTGAATGATGGAAGGGGAACCAGAGTAGATATAGCAAGAGGGTTGGAATCTCCAATTGATCTCACTTTGGTCTCTGAGCAAATAGCTAGAGTCAGTAAGTGGGATGTTATACAAGATAATACAGTAGGGAGCGACCATTACCCAATAATATGTGAAGTAGGAGTGGGTCCAGTTCAGTTGGAGGAAATAGGTTTTCCTAGATGGAAATTAAAAAACGCCAACTGGGCACTTTATAATATGACATGTAGTATGAGGTTAAAAGGAATTAGTCAAAACAGGCATGATAGTATAGATGGTTTTAATGCAGAAGTAGTTGAAGTCATGCACACTACTGCAGAAGAAGTTATAGGTAAAGGAAGTGGATTAAAACAACACAAGGTAGTTCCCTGGTGGTCAGATGAATGCAATAATGCTATTAAGGCAAGAAACAGAGCTTTTAGAAAAGTTAAAAGATAATTTTCCTTTAATGACCTAATAGAATATAAAAAGTCACAAGCAGAAGTTAGACGAGCTATTAGAAAGGCTAAGCGGAGTTACTGGCAGCAGTTCTGCAATAACATTGGGAGAGAAACACATATTAGCCAAATCTGGGGTATGATAAGAAGGATGGGTGGTATTAGGAGGGAGTATACATTACCAGCTATTGTAAGGCCCGTCTTTTGCCCAAACCTTATGCATTTCTCAAGAATGCCTTTTGCAGTCAATTTACATGTGTGGATGCCTGTGTTTGATCTGTATTGTCTTAGCTGGCCATGGCCAAAGATCCCCAACACCCGCTCATGCATAAAGTGACCATTTGCTCCTTGTTCTGACCCCTCTACTGAGAGATAACTCAGTCCTGGGCCTACTTGATGTCTTGGTGAAATAGGCCAACCTCATTATCATACAGTATTGCTCTGTAAATATGTGTTGTGAATAATACATTCATGTTTGGTCTTGAATTAATACTTGTAATGTGGGCAACAGTCTGATTATGGGTTTGGTACAATTGAATGTATCTGTGCATAGTTGTAGATTAAGAATTAAACTGCAGCATAAAGTTATGATATCCACCTGGGCCACACCCATCCACCTCAGACAACAAAGGCTCTGATGAGTCGGGGGTGGCCCAGGTGAATGATAAAAGTGGAGGCTCTGGTCCTCCAGGGTTCTTCTTGTCTTCTGTCTTCTCTCCGATCTTGGGGTTCTCTTCTTCTGTCTTCTGTCTTCTTTCCCATCTTGGGGCTTCTTTTCCCATCTTCTCTTCTTTTCCACCTTGGACCTCTTCTCTGGGTCTCTCTCTCTCTTCCTCTCTCTCTCTGTCTCCCTTTGTCTTTCTCTCTCTCTCTCTCTTTCTCTCTCCCCCTTTCTCCATCTCTGGGTTTGTATTGTTTTATCTGGTGTATCTGTTATCTTTAACTTGTCAAGTTTACCTCTGTGAATTGGTTAAGTTTCCTTTGTTATCATTTGCTACTTTGTTACAGTAGACTATGTGTCATGAGCTCTCTATCTGCCTGGTAACACACGCTGATTGAAGTCTGATGACCTCCACCTGTTCCTGCTCTGCTCTGCCTCACCCTCGTTACCTACCAGCTGCACTGCATTCACCACTCATCATGCCCTCTATATAAAGCCTTGCTTTTCAGTCCACACTTGTCAGATCGTCTGCAACCAGCACCAGTTACCTGCCTGTTTTAGGAAAACGCCTCTGACTCTTTGCCTGTGATCCTAGACCCGCTCGACTACTTCTGTGTTCTCCAGCCCCGGTAATCTTGACCTGCCTTCCGTCCCTCTTCTACGAATACCGCCTAGTCCTTGACTGTACTGCTGCTTCGTTTCAATTGCTGTTGTGTGTGTGTTTCCCCCAGGACTTCCTGGATCATCCAGCTCCTGCCATCGCTGTTCGGCTACTGGGGGAACACACACACGCAGACTCTTGGAACTCCTGTACCCCCCCCGGAACCCCTGAAACCCCCTTAACCCCCAACCCTTAAATAAACTTTTGAACGTGACGCTTTTGTGGTCCTCGTCCTGTTTGGTGTCTGACACTATGTGAGTTTACTTGTACATTCAACTGAAGTGATATGGGTTACATTTACCTTTAAGACTTAATGCCTATTAAATTGTTCATTTGCCTACCAATAGTATATCTTCAATTATCGTAGTGTGCCATGCCATTCTCCTCCATAGCTGATAAACTAGTTACTTGGTAATTGATTGGTGATACAAATTATTAATCAAATGGAGTCAGATTAACGAGTATATAATAATATCATTGCCATTTAACTCTTCACCCTATTTGTCCACACAAGCTCCTTCAAGTGAGGATATAGCTCGACGTCTCTGTTTCCGAGGCTATATATATCATTTATGAGCGTCTTCTTACACTATCAAATATAATAATGAAATTATGATAACAAATAAGGATAAGGCGGAGGCTCTGGCAAAAACATTTGTTAAAGTCCATAGCTCTACAAATCTGACACCTGAAGCTAAGAAAGGTAGAGATGTGATAATGAGAGCACACTCTAACATTTTAATGGTAAAGGACAATTTTGATGGAACACTAAATGTTTCCTTTTCTTTTTTTGAACTAAAAAGAGCATTGGCAGGAGTCAGGGCAACGTCACCTGGTAAAGATGAGATATGTTACAAAATGGTTGAAAACTTAACTCATCAAGCGCAATTAGTGATTCTGCAATTATATAATGTGTGGGAGTCAGGGGTATTGCCATCAGCTTGGAAACACGCTGTTGTTATTCCAATTGGGAAACCTGGAAAAGACAAAGGTGAAACAACTAGCTATAGACCTATCGCACTAACATCTAACTTATGTAAAATAATGGAGCGTATGGTCACTGACAGGTTAACTTACATATTAGAGAGCAGGAACTTGCTTATACCTCAGCAGAGTGGTTTCCGTAGAGGGAGGTCGACTATGGATCCTGTGCTATGTTTAGAGGATGAAATTAGGAAGGCTCAGGTTAAAAAGGAACTGGTAGCTGCTGTCTTCTTTGATGTGGAGAAGGCGTATGATATGTTATGGAAAGAGGGTCTTCTTATTAAATTAGAATCCATGGGTATTGGTGGAAAAATGTTCAACTGGATTATGAATTTTTTGAAGGACAGGACTATAGAGGTAAGGGTTGGGCTATCCCACTCCAGGATTTACTCTATAGAAAATGGGGTACCGCAAGGAAGTGTATGCAGTCCTATTTTATTTAATATCATGATTAACAAGGTTTTTTCAGAGGTTGATGCTAGACTTGGGAGGTCTTTATATGCAGATGATGGGGCATTGTGGGTGAGTGGGCGTAATGACGTACTTGTTGGGAAAAAGCTACAGGCAGCAGTCAGCATTGTTGAGAAGTGGGGAAACAGGAGGGGTTTCCGGTTTTCTGTGGACAAGACACAGGTTATTTGTTTTTCTAAGAAGCGCAATAACCCTACAATACAAGTCACTCTTTATGGGCAATTAGTTAAGCAGGTTCAAAATATAAGGTTTTTAGGTGTGTGGATGGACCATAAACTAACATTTAGAGATCATATTCAGAAAACTGTCACCAAGTGCAAGAAGGCAGTCAATGTTATAAGATGCTTGGTAGGAAGTGGTTGGGGTGCTAGCATGAACTCTCTTAAACATATTTATACTGCCATAGTCAGATCTACATTGGATTGTGCATGTATTGTATTTAGTTCAGCTGCAAAATCCCACTTGCAAAAGCTTGACTTGGTTCAGGCACAAGCCCTTCGTCTTTGTTGTGGTGCAGTCAAGACTTCTTCAATCCCAGCTCTCCAGGTGGAGGGTGGGGAGATGCCTTTATCTATGAGACGTCTACAGCTTGCCATGGTGTATTGGGTGAATCTGCAGGGGCATAAGCAGGATCATCCAACCAAACCTGTGTTGAACTCTAGCTGGGAACATGGAAGGAAACAATTTAGCAGTTTTGGATGGGTGGGAAACAGTCAAGCTGAGAAACTGGGTCTTTTAAAATTAAGTCACAGCTGTACAGTGGCATTACCTGTCATTCCCCCTTGGATATTTCCCTTGCCAGCAGTAGATTTTGAAATAGCAAAGATGTCAAAACACTGCAGGGAATATGGTGGGATGAACGATCTGGTGCAACAATACTTAGGTCTCAAGTATAATAGCAGTATTCAAATATTTACAGATGGTTCAAAAGATCCAGATACAGGAAAGACGAGAGCAGCAGTGTATATACCACATTTTCAGAAATCAATATTTAAAAGAACATCATACCATTTAGCGGTTTACACTGTGGAACTTTTAGCTATTTTACTAGCTCTTATGTGGATAGAGGAGGTTGGGTCTAATCAATATATTATCTGCTCAGACTCAATGGCATCTTTAACAAGTATTACAAATTGCAAATCTGTTTGTAGACCAGACTTGGTTTTTGAGATCTTTCATAGTCTGTATAGACTCCAAAGTCGTAATATAACAGTGTGTTTTTTGTGGGTCCCATCTCATGTTGACATAGAAGGCAATGAAGTAGTTGACCGCTTGGCTAAAAGGGCTCTTAAGTCAGAGTTGCAATGGACAGTCCCATTGAGTAAAACAGAAATTAAAAGTGTCATTAAAACAGAGGTCAACAAACTATGGCAAGCACAGTGGGAAAAGGAGACCAAAGGTCGTTTTTTATATAAAGTACAGAAACAAGTAATTACAAGGAGGCAGGGTGGTTGGAAGCGAAGGGGAGAAGCGGTGGTCACAAGACTAAGAATTGGGCATACATATCTCAATCACAATCTCAGCCGTTTAGGGAAACACACAACAGGACTCTGCACTCACTGTGACAAGAACGAGACTGTAGAACATGTATTGCTAGAGTGTGAGGCATACAACACAGAGAGAACCACACTACTAGAAGACATCAAAGGATTAGGGTACACACATTTAACAGTAGAGGGTTTGCTTTCTTTTTCTTCAGTTAAACCATCAGCATGGCCAGCTCTCATACGGTATTTAAAGGAAACAGGTCTTTTCAATAGAATTTAAGATTACACCCCCATTCTTTTTTTTTTTTTTTTTGTTTACACGAATAAATACAGGCGTCTAACTCCGCGTTGAAGCTCCACACCCCAAACAGTTGGTGGCGGTAATGCACCAAGTTGGTATGCCAACCGCCATTAAATTTAAGGAAGAAGAAGAAGAAGAATCTCGTCATACTTACAACCGGACCCGCGTCACACAGAGCAGGTTGTTTGCGCCATGCCCCTTTTGAGGGGAAAACATTCCCTCAGAACAAGCCAGAGTGAACCGGTAGATGTACCAACCACACAGCTAAGAACCCCTCCCTGAGTTTCTTTTGCCTACCATGTCCTCAAAAAAAATCCTCACAGAAGAAAATTGTAAAAAGAAAAAGAAGAGAAGACCGTATATTTCTGGTCACTGAGTGGGGTTGTTGCACCACTTCGTACTCGGGAGACTGAAGGGACATGTTTTTATATTAATTGAATTAAGCTTTTGTAGGTATCTTTCACGGTCAATGACCGGCAAAGTGGTTATGTATTGAGTGATCATATTGATTTGTGGTATTTTTTGTTATTATTTACTCCTGCGATTTCTGTACGAATTACGTTTATTGACCATAATTTGCGTTGGAGTTAATGAGAGGGGTTGTTTGTTTTCCCCCCGAAAGGGGCGGGAACGTTTGTCACGAGTCAAGTTCCCGGATGTGCCGGTCTAACGTATGGCAAAAATATTTTTTCCTTCATGTGTGGCCAAAGATTGTTAAGGCGGAGCAAGATACTTCGTTGTAGTTCATGTCTATGGGCGCGAAATGGGGATCGAATCCTGTCTGCATAAAGAGGCGTGTCGATGACGTTTTGATGAGCGTACGTTGCAACCGGCCAACAGCAGTGGCATAAATAACCGGCACACACCTGATATAAAGTCGATTTTCTCCAGACTGGAATGCTCAAAAATGCTAAAAATGTACCTGAAATGTTCAGAAGGGTTTGAGGATCATGTAAACGTGCCCAAAATTCACATTCTTAACTCTATAGAACCAAGACCTTAGCATATGTGGTAAAATTCTGAGCTATGCCCATAGACTTCAATGGAGCAGTCACTGCCTCTGCTCCGCATAAAGGGGGATTTTGACCCCCTCTCGTGCGATCCGGGTTCCCGGAAGTGGCTCCTGATGAAATATCTTGCTCCGCCTTAACAATCTTTGGTGTGGCCCTAATACTCGTCGTAGGTAAGTCACTGCTGCAATCTGCACTCGAGAGTCAATTCAAGTATCTGTCGTTTCCCCACTAGTGCCGCCTAGTGGAACAAGTAGGAGGAAACCCCGTAGGAAGTAGATTACTTACCCTACAATTTCCAAGATGGCGGCATCAGATGGAGATGATTCCCTGTACCCTATTGCTGTACTCATTGATGAACTTCGCAATGAGGACGTACAGGTAGGTTTTGTAATCATTAAACGTTTTAATTGTGAATATGTTAAATGTTGATCCCAAAAAGTTGTGTTGTTCCACTGTCTAGTAAAATAGCAACGAGACTAGCATCACTTGGCTAGCAAGGCTAACGAAAGTTAACGTACCGGTAGGCTCAGGCCTAGCAGGTACAACAACGTTAATGTTACTGCTGCATGCAATGTTGCCAGTGCCGCATATTTAATTGTGACTAAAGCCCCGTGGTTCTGACAAAACATGACCATACTCAAACTATTACTTTGGTAACGTATTTCTGTGCGGGTGTGTGGTGTTCTTGGGGTAATACGAACTGGTGTAATGAGTTTTGAGATCAGACTCTTTTCAGACGGTTACGTTAACGTTAGCTAGATTGTCTCCATAGCTAGCAGCTAGCTATTAGACAGTTGTGTAACTTACAGCTTACGGAGCTGGTGTCTTAACTTTCGACAATAATGGATTGGTGGTTTTTAATATAGCTTCTAGTATAAATGATAGTTTAAGTTCACTGGAATGGCTTTCATTCAAGAAGAAACCTCTCGTGATGATACCAGCTAGTGCTACGTTAGCGGTAAAGCAATTAACGAGTGTTTTTAATAGCTTAACGTCACTTGCTTCACATTCATTTTATAAGTGAGGTAATTAGTTTGTTTTAAGGTTTCAAGGCTAGCAACTATCTGCTAAACGCGTTCTTGTCTACGTTAGCATTAGCACTGAAACCGTAAGGCTAAGCAGTAGCCAGTCTCGATTTGGTTATTGTTAGCGTCCAAGATTCCCATGACCACCCAGCCATCAGTTCACAACTAAGGTTAGCATTAATTTAGCAATCTTCATACTTGTCAGTTGGATCCTAGGATGGATCCTGAACTTGTTGAGCGATGCCACCCGTTAATTAGCTCTATCCACCATGGACTAACTTAGATATAATTTTGTCTAAGGTGGATATTGACATTCGCTTGACACTTTGCTTAATAACTCTGATGGAAAGTGTTTTCATTCTCCAAAGTATTTTTTAAACACTACGGCAAACACTGATTTATCCATGTAACTACAAACTCTCCTCTACAATGTTTGTATTTTACAGCTGCGCTTGAATAGCATCAAGAAGTTGTCAACCATTGCTTTAGCCTTAGGGGTGGAGAGGACCCGCACAGAGCTCCTTCCCTTCCTTACAGGTAGATGTGAACTTTGAAACATGCACCATACTTTTCTCATAAAATCTTCTTTGTCATACTCAACTAGTCCCAAGCATGGCCAAAAACGCATTGGCCAAATACAAGTTAGATTACGTTACATACATCTTATGTGAAGTGTGGGCATACAGGCCTACATAACTGTGTTGTAGCATACATGTACTTGTACAGTCCACACAGCTGGCTGGCAACTGTCATTTTAGTCAGGAAGTGAACCGGACATCACAAAATGCACTATGTATTCACAGAAACAAAACAAGTACAAAGTTAGTGATCATAAAATACATGACAGTACGTGCAATCATCACACCATCTTTGATTCTCCTTTGCCCTGCCCAGATACCATCTACGATGAAGATGAGGTGCTACTTGCACTTGCCGAGCAGCTCGGTAACTTCACCATGCTGGTGGGAGGCCCAGAGTACGTGCACTGTCTCCTGGTGAGTACCAAGATGCCTGTACCATGTAAGGGCTGGTGAACTCAGGGATCCAAATGTCCTTTTCTTACTGCCTCTAATGTAGATTTCAAGAACCACACTTAAATGATTTAGTTTTATTTGTTGTTGTTTATTTATTGTTTTTATTTGTTCACTGTTTTTGTTGTCTGTCTTTGCCCCCAGCCCCCACTGGAGAGCCTGGCCACCGTAGAGGAGACGGTGGTGCGCGACAAGGCTGTGGAGTCTCTGCGTAAGATCTCTCACGAGCACTCCCCCGTGGACCTGGAGGTGCACTTCGAGCCCCTGGTGAAGCGCCTGGCCAGCGGCGACTGGTTCACCTCCCGTACCTCCGCCTGCGGCCTCTTCAGCGTGTGCTACCCCCGCGTCTCCAGCACCGTCAAAGCCGAGATCCGACAGTAAGATACTTTTGAATATATATGTACATGAAGTGTGAATATTGGAATATTTGACATGAATATTTTTGCAACATGAGAGGAAGTTGGGGGGGGGGGGGGGGGTTAACCAGATTTTATCAGTCTTATGTGAAATATTAAACTTAAACAATTTTATAAGTTGATCAGTTTTATCTGAAAGAGTGACCCCCCCCCGCCACAGGCATTTCCGCAACTTGTGTTCCGATGACACTCCCATGGTGAGGCGTGCCGCTGCATCAAAACTGGGAGAATTTGCTAAAGTCTTGGAGTTGGAGTATGTCAAGAGTGACATCATTTCCCTCTTTACAGCTCTGGCTTCTGATGAGCAGGTGAGGCACTCACAACTGATGGATTATTTCTGCCACTTTGCTCTCACTACTGCCATGTAGGTTCACCATGTGTTTAGTTGTTGCTGGATTCATTTAGTAGACTTTGGGGGATTGTGTTTTTCCTGCATTGTTGACATAGCCTAGTTGTGTGTAATTACCTCAAAAGAATATTTTAATGTAGTCATTTATTTGATATTGTTTCTTATGGATTGGTATTTTGGAATGCTGATGGACATGTGAGCCTGGGCCAGTTCTATTCTAACGTTGCTGGGATGTTGTTGTGATGTTGTTGTGATGGCAGGACTCTGTGCGGCTCCTTGCTGTGGAGGCTTGTGTCAGCATCGCCCAGCTCCTTCCCCAGGAGGATCTGGAGAGCCTCGTCATGCCCACCCTCCGCCAGGCAGCTGAGGACAAGTCATGGAGAGTCCGCTACATGGTGGCCGACAAGTTCTCTGAAGTAAGTGGCTGTTGATTGTTATGGCGTTAGTCTGGTTTCATTTGGTGTCCAGCATAGTGTAGTCAAAGGCCAGGTCAGGGTGACCTGATAATCGATATGACTGCAACAGAGGAACGGTATTAACTGTGTGTCTGGTTCAAACAGCTCCAGAAGGCAGTGGGACCAGAGATTACCAAAAACGATTTGGTACCTGCCTTCCAGAACCTTCTTAAGGATTGTGAGGCCGAGGTTCGGGCCGCTGCAGCAAATAAGGTCAAAGGTGAGTGAATCTTGCAAGTGCATGTTGTGTGTGATGTCTGTATGCTACTGAGATCTTGAATTTCCCCTTGGGGATCAATAAAGTATCTATCTATCTATCTATCTATCTAGACTAGCTACTGGCCTACTGGATTTGTTTGTTTGTTTATTTTCCACCAACTCAACCACACACAATTTCCTTAAACGATGTTTCTTTTTCTTGGTTTTATGGTTTATCTATAACATTTAATATTTCACTTGTTTATCTCTTTAGAATTCTGTGAAAATTTACCAGAGGATAGCAGAGAGACAATCATCATGACTCACATACTGCCTTGTGTGAAGGTAAAGTTAAACCGTTATCCAGCTTTTAGTTTAATTTGGAGACATAATTTGACAATTGTTGCCTGCGCAACTCGTCCTCCCGCCACGTGGCTACGGCCGAACAACACCCGTGAGAATATCCATGACCAACCCCACTCTCACTCGTGATCTATTGCTTAAACATAACCTCATATTTTGAGTAAATTACTGACTTTTAGATTTACTTTTTTGTTTGTAGGAACTGGTTTCCGATACCAACCAGCATGTCAAGTCTGCTCTAGCGTCAGTCATCATGGGCTTGTCCACTATCCTGGGAAAAGACAACACTGTCGAACATCTGCTGCCCCTGTTCTTGGCACAGCTCAAAGATGAGGTAAGCAGGTCTGGTCCTGGCCACAAAGGGTCGGCTTGCCTTGCTTACATGTCTCAGATGTCGGGTCTTCTAAAGTGGGTCTCGCAAGAAGCTAAGAAATAATGGGTGCTAAATTGATTAGGCTGCTACCTGTAGGGCAACTTTATACTTCTGTATAGCTGTAATAGTGTGTTAGTCTATGTTCCTGTATAGCTGTAGTGCGTGTGTGGAACACATGAGTTTTTTTTTTAGTCTTTTTCATGAATTAGCCATCGCTATACATAGTGCTGGGCGGTATGACCAAAAATGTATCACGGTATTTTTCAAAATTCTTATGGTTTCACGGTATATGGCGGTATTTTTTTTCCATGCATAATCAGATGTTCACAGAATTTTCTACAGGTTGAGAGGAATTGCTGCAGTACATTGACTAAGGATGGTCTATTTTACTGTCATGATGTAGAATAACTCCACACTAATGCGGTTTTGCATGGCCCCAGAAAATGATGCTGTTTACAAAGAGCCACTCATGATTCTAATGAAGAATGCAAAGACAATTGCAGTCAAAATACAGAACTTTTACTGTGCAAGTTTCACAAACATCTTGTATCCTATAAAACCAATACAAAAAGTAGTGCAACTTGCAATAATTATACTTTTTTGAAAATTATACAATTTAAAATGAAACCTCTCTGCTAATATGCTTACTCTGTCAAATAGGCCAATCAGAAACATGCCTTATTGTGTGGTTTACGTGACGTTAGTGGTAGGCTAACGTTAACTTCATGTGGATGTCTTGTTAGCCTGCCATGAGCTTCGGTTCGGTTCGCTAGGCAAAACATTAACAAAAAAGTTTGTTTTGGTGCACTAATGACAGTCAGGATAATTTCCAACTAGCCAGCTAGTATTGCTCAGTGCATGTCTATAACATGCTTTACTTCCTACCTGGATAATTTCAGCGAATATTCTTAAGGTGAGATGAATGATAAGCTCATTAAACTTCACTGTGTTCAGTGGGTTGCTAACTAACGGAATCACCTACTAGCCAGCTAGTTACAGCTGTTGAACAATCTCAATAGAATTTTCGTGACGGTAAATCCCTTTCAATGCAGTATCCCTTAACGTTTTTCCTTAACTAAAGAAACAATTTAAGGTATTCTGTGCCACACCCTTAAATAAACCCCTTATCTAAGGAGAAATTAAGCCTTAAGGGTCATACTTTAGGGGAAAAACTTAAGGTGTTTTGTGTTTACCCTCACTATGCCTCGCAGTGGCACCATGCGTGCGTGTGAAAAAAGTCCCGTCTGAAACACTGTCGCGCGGCGCAGTGTTCCAAACGTTGTGTAATCAAATACACCGGTATGGCGGTATATTTAAAATTCAACAACGAAAATATACACCGGTGTACGGTGTGAACCGGTATACCGCCCAGCACTAGCTATACAATTATCCTATAAGACTCGAGAGCAACAGAAAAACATTTTTGCTTTCATTCTGTAATATCCTTGGTATTTACAGTGATGAGCTTATCTCTCTAACTTATCGTAAATGTACTAATTACCAACCATTTAGTTCAAAAATTCTAAAACAACGATGTTTTTTAATTTGATAAATGAACCTTACATTTTTCAGTAGCCATATGTGTGTAGATTTAAACAAAATCTAGTTCTTACCGGGGCTTTTACTACCTGAAATATCCGATTTTGTTTACCACGCTCAGAGTTTAGTGCTGGGCTGGTGGGTACTTATTCCCAACCTTTCTCACGGCACATCAACGATTAGCCTGAGAATTCTCGTCGTCGCAATTCAAAATTCCACTGGAGCTCCAAGCGAATTTGTACACGCAGCCTTACAACACTGTTTACAGCTCTTCGAGTCACGGTAAAATGTAATTTTTGGTACATAGCTAATTTAGATAAACTTAGGGTGTGGGTGCTTGAGTTTCTTTAGGAATCCGCCATCTTGGTTTGTATAGAAATGAATATTAAGTGACACATACACGTAAGAGGTTGGACATACATACATAACATGGCTTGTTTTGGTTGGTAATATGTGACATTCCAATACATTAATTATTTCAGTGCCCTGAGGTTCGTCTGAACATCATCTCCAACCTGGATTGCGTCAACGAGGTGATTGGCATCCGCCAGCTGTCTCAGTCTCTGTTGCCGGCCATTGTTGAGTTGGCAGAGGATGCCAAGTGGAGGGTGCGTCTGGCCATCATTGAGTACATGCCCCTGCTGGCTGGACAGCTGGTGAGTCTAACTGTCGTGCAGTAAGATCAAAGCTAATTGGACACGGATGTTAGATTGGATATTTTGTGGGGTCTTGATGTTTACTGGGATCTCTGCTTCTTTTTCAGGGTGTGGAGTTCTTTGATGAGAAACTGAATTCTCTGTGCATGGCATGGCTTGTTGATCATGGTGAGTACATCCTCTTCTTATGATGGACTGAAAATGGCACACCAACTCAAACAACACCCAACATTTTGTATCACCAATCTGTATTGACTGTTTCAACTTGATTTTAGTGTATTGGATGTCATTGCTTGTTTTATTTATAAAATACATAATCTGTTATCTTAAACCATTTTAGATCTTGTTTTAATTGTAATTTGGTCATTTTTTGTGTGACCTGTCTCCTTCCTCAACCAACTGAGATGACCTTGATTGACATTGCTCTTCTCTTGTCTACAGTTTATGCCATCAGGGAGGCTGCCACATGTAATCTGATGAAGCTGGTGGAGAAGTTTGGTGCCGAGTGGGCGCAGAACACCATTGTGCCCAAAGTGCTGGGCATGGCCAACGACCCCAACTACCTCCACAGGATGACCACCCTCTTCTGTATCAATGTGAGTATGATCTCAATGTCAAAAACTAGTGCACGGCAAATACACTAGTATGCTGGGTGGTGGTAGCATAGTGGCTACGTTGCTGAGCTAGCATGCAGTAGCAGAGAAGTCTCTGTGGAGGCTTGCTCTTGTAATAATTGACATGTAAGTCACTTTGGATAAAAGCGTCAGCCAAATGAAATCTAATGCTTCTGCTGTGGTTGCATAGCATCTCTGGGTGGTTGGATGAATATATGATTATTCGATATTTATTTTAGAGCAATATAGCAATGAATGTGCAGATTGTATGCTTTTATTCTTCATAAATACTGTACTCACAGTGTCTTGTAGCATGCTTCTGCTCCCCTAACTCTGTAAATGGGACTGTCTCAGGCCTTATCGGAGGCGTGTGGCCAGGAGATCACCACCAAACACATGCTCCCCGTGGCCCTGAAAATGGCCAACGACCAGGTGGCCAACGTCCGCTTCAACGTGGCCAAGACCCTGCAGAAAATTGGCCCAGTGCTGGACAGCAAGTATGTGAATTACATTCGATATTTGAGATTTATTTTAGGAAAGGTTCACAAATGAGAACGTTCAAGGCCATATCTGATATGCAAAAATGGTTCTGTGTGTGATGAAGGTTGCTCTGTGGAGTCTGATGCTGATTCTTCTGGGTCTTGTAGTTCTCTGCAGGCTGAGGTGAAGCCGGTGCTGGAGAGGTTGGCCACAGACACAGACATGGATGTCAAGTACTTTGCTCAGGAGGCCATTAGTGGTAAGAGGGAAAGGCGTTCACTCTCCTGCATGAATTGGATACTTATTTTGTTCAGTGATCTTGGTTATGTATTTGTAGATTTACTGTATATTCATTACGAATATGTACTTTTTTTTTTTTTGTCTATGATTTCCCAAACTAATTGTCGCTTTGTGAGGTGAGGTGGGGTGATTTTTGTTAGTGACCGAGTGAACGTAATCTTTATGTTGCAGTTCTTGGCCTGGCCTAGAGGATCCACACAGAAGAGGAACCTTCTGCGTCTCACGCCTCAAACCTCAGTACTGATGTCTCATCATATATTTGACATTTTAACACACTTCAATGGTGCAGAGGGAGTCGGCGTATCTTCTGGGCAAACTCTGTTTTCACTGTAGTTCTCTCTACACTATTCTGGTCACTTCCTCTTCAGGGCATAAGACCATTTGGGTCTGATGTTCATGAGCCACTCCAATGTCCCTGTCCCTGTCCTGTACACTCACTGACCTTCGACCCTTTGAGCTTTCCCGTAGCACTTTGTTAGGTGGCATTGTCTACTTAGGCCACAAGCGCATCTGCACCAGTTAGAAGAACAAAAATGAAACAAGGACGGACGCGGTCGGCTCACTAGCTCCCAAGTGTGATTTAGGGTAACGGGAGAGTGTGCTGTGAGTCTGTGCCTGCGTTCCTAGTGGTTGTGCCCGGTCCGGCTGCAGCACGGCTCAGTGCATGCGTAGAGCATGGCTCAGGCCTCCACCCCACCTGCTTGTACAGTATGCCACTGGTGCACACCATCAGACGTTCAGCTACAGAAGACCTCAGTCCTCCACAGACAAATGCATTATTAACATGGCCCTTTTCCTATAGGGACCACGATGAAACTCCCTTCACCACCTTTACTGTACCTGATGCACACACTGACACAGACCTTCTCTTATCTTGGCCATTTTAAGCCCCTCCCCCTCTTTGCTTTTCTGTGCCATTAACCATGGACCACACATCTCCCTTCAATTTCCCCTATTCTTTTCTTAAGGACCTTAGTTCATAATAAAATGTTCTGTATGCTGAGTTTTAACTTTCATTTATCATTTGTACAGAAACAGTTGCATGATATTCTCATATACTGTTGAATTGGAAGAGATAATTGGGTGTCATTGCATCAGGAAGTGTTGAATTTGTCGGGATGTTTTAGGCGCTACACGCTGTACATGGCGGTGACCCATTAGTTTCAGATGTAAACTGACATCAGTTGTAGGGATGTAACTACTGTATCTGTTGTGTCTTTAGAATGTGTCTTGTTTATGAACATGTTGCATCTCCTTCCTTCTGACGCAAGGCAGAGAAATGTTTTGAGAATAATCAATAAAGAAGCCGAGGTAACTCAACGCCGCCTGTGTGTTTCTCAATAATGTGCCAAACTCTGTGTAGCTCTCCTACCAAAGACATTAGCAGGCTTGTTATGGCTCATACTGGTGGGTCAAGTTTGTAGTGCACACACACACACTGTCCATAGAGAGGATGAGTGGTGTCAGCTCAGGAGGTAGACGAGTTGTTGAGTGAAGTGTGCTGGTTCCAGCCTGTCTCCTGACCCTGTCCAAGTGTCCTTGAGGAAGACGCACAACCCTAAACGGCTCCTGATGTGTTGGTTGGCACCTTACATGGCAGGCTCCTCCACCTGTGTGTGTGTGTGTGTGTGTGTGTGTAAGTAAATAGGTGAGAATGAGGCGTAATTCTAAAGCTCAGAGGCTGGGTGCTCAGAGGAGTAGAGAAACACCATATAAATGCAGTCTGGTTACTATACAGTAACTGTTAACCACATAAGTTGAAGTGTAATCTTTTGTGTTTAGAGGTAAACAAACATATTTAATCTATACATAGACTAAACTCTCTTGACACCATCTTCTCTATTTTTTTCTAAATTGAAGCCAGTTTCATTCCTCAGTAGAAAATCATGTATATTTAAAATAAATATGTATTTTGCATAATGTGATTACATGTGCTCAAGGTAGTGATTGAACATCACATCTCTTCGAAGTAAGAGGATGGCTTACACCTCGTATAAAGGGGTTTCCCTGCAGCCAATTCAAAGAAAAAGCTACACTATTTTTACTGTAGAACTAATGCATGTTTTTACTTTTTGTATTCTTTCTAGGAAATGTAATGTTTTCCTGTTTCTGATGCTGACTTGGTTTCTTGGCTTTCAAGGTGTCATGGTGCGACAGGTAATCAGTCCTGAGAAACTCTGAAGTCTGAATGTAATCACATATCTCATAACCTCACTGTAAAGACCTGTCCTTTGGATGTGTATGCTCTAAAGAAGATCTTATTGTGTACAGATGCATCTTGTTCTGATGGCACTTCACTTGGATCGTTGTGACCACATTCACAGGTCCACTTTCGATAAGCTGAAAAACTTGAGTGCCAGTTCCTGACAGCTCTGCAGGTCAGTGAAGGACTCCCTAGGTTGGTAGTTGAGAGATCATCTTATTCTAGACTTGCCTCTTATTTGTGTTGTCTTCCAAATGTAAAGGTTCTGCCACTACAGCAAGGCCATGGTGAAGGCATCTAGTGCAATGTGGATCGGTAGATGTATGTGTTTATTGCACTCGCAGTTGTATTGAATATTCATTCTTTATTTGTTATCATCCCCATTGAAATAAAAGGGTTTTATTTTTTATGTTGAAGGTACTGAAATTGGAGTGTGGTTCTCCATGCAGGTCCAGTGGATCATCGGGTTGCTTACCAAGAGGCATCAGAATAAATCAACTTTATCAACAGTATATAGTGTGAGGTGAGTTCACAGAATAGTAAATGTAACTTAAGAGGAGGCAACTACTTATTTACTTGCATCAAAAATTCAAATAGGCACTTCCTCTCAAATAATTTTCATGATGAAAGAGATAGTACATGTTACATTTCAGCTGTTAGCTGTAGGTGGATGGTTGAAAGCAGCTAATAATTAAATTGTTGGCAAATTATTCATGTAATTATACATGACTGACAAGAATGTTTATTACACGACTCTTCATAGTGCTGCAGAATGCTCCATTCACTTGAATGGGCCTTCCCAACGTTCGGCGGTCTGCTAATTCTGAATAACAGACCGCTGTCAAGGAAAATGGGCTTTGTGCTTCTAAGTCAATTCTTTCATATCACTACGCAAGGATTGGAACTTCATTCAAAAGTGAAAGCTGACGGTTGATCAGCTGTGTTCTAAAGAATGTTTGATTCAAGTTAAGCGTGTGTTGTTGCGAACTATTTGTTTCTCAGCAAAAGCCATGATGAAACGGTAACAAATAGGCTATAGCCTAGGCTATGTAGGCTAAAGAGTCATATCGTGGGGAGTTTATTGTGTCGTTTTGGTAAGTAGCCGTGTAATAAGCGGGATAATGTATAGAACGCCGGTCATTGTCGGGAGATAGGTCCTGTTCCTCCCTGAAGGGACCATATCTCCCGACAATGACCGGCGTTCTATACATTATCCCTTACACAAAACATTCACACACACACACCCTTAAAATGCCTTATTCCTGTTTGATTTTTAATCACCAAATTCCAAATACTTATCTATGTAAGTATACATACAGTCTCAGATCAAAGTAGAGCACTTAACCGATCATGCTGTTCAGCTCATTCTCTATATTTTTACAATCTACAAAAATTTACAAAAAAAAAAACATTAACCTACTTTGTACACCACCAGTTCCCAGTTGCTTACAGACACATGATAGATACCTTTCTGTTCACTGTCATTTTCATTTCGTTTGTTTTAGTTAGTTTCCTCAACATGACAAACACATTCCAGTGTAGAGAAAGCAGCGAGTGTCTCAAAATCAATAACTCAGGCCATGGCAATCATGGCAATCTGCAGAGGGCAGAGCTCTCTACTGCATCATCATTTGCCCTGTAACAACAACTCCAAAGGAAAGCAACAATGGGAGGCCATGCAAATCCACCTACAGATGCATATAGTCTTCATTCAATTTGCTTTTTAGCTTATCCGGTAACTAGTGCAACTTGACCATACAGTCCTGAACACATTCTTAACACAATCAACAATATCCAACACAACAGTGTAAAGTCTCTTCTAATAACACTCAACTCATGAGATATGTGATTACATTCAGACTTCAGAGTTTCTCAGGATTTGGTGTCCTACAGGACACCTCAGTAGGACATTTCACAATCATCACTTTACACTCATATCCTCTTGAAGTCGTTGCTTGGAGAGTATTTCAGACCATTTGGCTGGTACTGCCCATTGCCACGATGCAAACGGATAGATGCTCTTCGGAGGCACTGAGCGCAGGCTTCAGGTATCTTCATGCAACTAAGGAGTGAGTGCTTCTCCCATGCTTCTGTCCACACGTTCAACTGTGCAGTCGTCAGTATGCGAGGACATATCTTCATTGGAGAGCAGTTGTTAATTCAAATGCATGCAGGTAACACCAGAATGAAACTGTGATGTAACCTGGATGTGATCAGTGGATGAGATGCATACTGGAACAACTGCCCCATGTTGCAACAGATAATAGCAGGGGGATTTGAGGTATTAGGGGGTTATTTGAGGGGGCAAAGAGCAAGCCCTTACTACTTGGCACAAAGTGGTAAGTTCACAGAAAGCAGGGCCTTAATAGCCATACAGGTCACTGTCCAACCATCCTGTGTCGCGGTGGTATCGTCCACTGCTACGCAGCTGACACATGTCGTAAATGTCATTGGTCACAAAGCCACTCTCGGTGCTTGCCAGCGTCACAAAGCCGCTTTCTGTGTCTCGTCCAGCCAGGTTGTCGTAGTCGCCAGGTGGCGTGTCAGGAGAAGAACCCAGGAAGGACGTGTTCTTGATGTCCGGCCGCGTGCCGGCCAGGTCCGCCTCGTGCTGCTTCCTTATGACGTTATAGACGTCTTGACTGGGGCTGTCGCAGTGTTCATCAGAGACCCAGTAGCCTGGCTCTTTAGGACAGGTCTCAGTTCGTTCCTTACCCCTACATACACATAAAAAGTTAGGGTTAGTTGATTTCAAGCTACTAAATGAAGGCTTAATATGGGAAATTTGGAATTGATAAATCATACCTCTTTGTGAAAAGCTTGAAGCAAAAAACTCCAGATGCAACTATCAGTAGTAAGAGCAGTGGAATTGTTGGAAGAATGATGTAGGCAATATTTAAGGCATTGTCTGAAACAGAGTTGTTGTCACATTTAGAGGTCTGCAACATTTTATTTTTGTTTTTTTATGTTGTTTCTTTTAGCCTTTTCTCAGTATTCACACATTTTTATAATTTACTTTTTATATCAAAAATACATTCATATGGATGATACATTTTTGTGTGTGTGTGCATTGATTGGAATTGTTGAGTACCTGGGTTTGGAGATACAACAACTCTCATTCCTTCATCTGTTTTTGTTACTGAAGGATATTTTGGTCGCAAGGATGGTGGTGGAGCACCTGATAAAAATGTATTTCAGACTTTATTTCAGAAAGTAATGTTGACAGGAAATAAGACTTATTTAAGTGTCCCAGACTCATTGTGTGACAGGCAGTGAAATCAATAGTCCCCAACAGTGAGCTAGGACCATTGTAACTACAGTCTCCTATGATCCTATGATTACATTACCATATAAAATATAGTTCTATAGATATAATGTTAAAGAATATAACCTAATATATAACAAATCTAACAACATCTTAACATTATGGTCAATAAACAGGAACAAATTTCAATCTCAGAATTATGATGTCCTATTTTGAGCATTTACCTGGAACACTTCCATTTGCTGATGGAGTAGGCACAGGGGGAGTCTCTGAAATCATTACAGTGAGCAAAATGAGGAACACAAATCATTGTCCTTAAGAAGACTGCCAAGTTCTATGCGTTTTTTAAAGTGCTAACAGACAAACTGACATGAAAATGACCAAACAAATTGTTGTGTAAGCAGAGGGCTTTGATTCAGTGTCTTACATATAAAAAAAGGGCCACTGCTGTGATATACGACTACCTTTGGTGTACTTGCAGATGAAGTTATTCTTTGTCTCGCAGTTGTCATCGTTCCACTGGAACATGTAGAGTCCACCGAGGCCTGGTGGAGCTGATGGCTGGTGGTACATCACCACACACACCTCATAGCCACACGACGGCTCGTCCCAGTGCCAGTTTCTGAGAAGTTCAATAAGAGAATGTTGAACTATAGGTTGAGCAAAAGGAATTTATAGATGTTGAAGTAGGCTGATGGACAATCTGGTTACTGGCAAAACAACTTATTCAGAACCATTTGAATTTGCATGGAAAAATAATGGGCTTAAGTTTAAAAGTAGCACTACTGACTGTCTGACTCTATTAATGTAGGTATAAAAATACCAATTATCCTAAGAGCTATTTCATTAATGGCCATCTCCACTAAACAAGCAGTCTTTAAACCAGACCTAAATGTTGACTGGCTTCCGTCCATCCAGTAGTACTGTGATGGGCAGTCCCCACTCGTCTCCTCGTAGCCCGCGTCTCGGCGTAGTCCAATCCAGAAGTCTCCATCGGCAGCTCTCAGCTCTTGGATGAAATTTTCTATCAGTTGCTGCTCAGCCTCGGACTCGATACTGAGAAGCTCGCCGCCATCACTTTTACAAGCGCGGCTCGCCTCCTCAAAGTTCACTTTGCGTCTGCTGTCTTGAAAGTAGGCTATTTTGTAGCAGGGGCGTTCTGTGCCGCGCTTGCAGATCCTTTGCCCTTTAGAAAGAGGAAAACATCTGCATGAGAAAGGTCTCATGTGCCATTGGTAATGTAAATGATAGGGTCCATGTCTAGTGAAATACACTAAGATGATATAACGTTATCCTATAGCCTAATAATTTAATTATAAACACAATGGCATTCTGAACTGGATCCAAGCGTGTGCACAATACTCCACTTGTCTGATGCGCCTGGATGAATTAATTATATTTTGGAGACACAATGAATATAGATTTCAACATACCTCTCGGCTCGTAGAAGTCTGCTAAAGAGATTGACAAAAAAAATGGTCATGACCATAAGAACAGTAGGCTAATTATTTTTAGGAAAAACTCGACGAGAATGCATGCGTACGAGTTGAAAATCAACACTGGCTAGTCTACTTGTTGATTTCAAAAGTGGTAAATCGTTTAAATATACACTCAAAAAAGTAGCCATGTATCTATTTTGTGCTTCCAGTATTTAGTGAAATGGACAATGAGTTACTTATCCACAGAGAACAAATGCGCATACCAGTAGATATCTTACCACTGAATAGCTTTGATGCGGAGGCTGATATGCTGCAGATAAAGAGTGCGGAACCAAAACGTATAAGAAAATCCATTTCTTTCATTCTCTTCTGTTCATTTCTCAATAATGTTTATTCCTCGACGTAGTTTTATATCCACAATCCACTTAAAGTACTTAGAAAATGTTCCAAATGTGGACAGCACGAAGGCAGTCCGGTGTTCTGTTGTTGGTTGGCATGTTGTCAGCAGTCCATACCAGACTGGAATGAGGCGCGGGAGAGGGCTGGAGTCGGCGTTCATGACGTTAAAACCATCAAGCCATTATCAATAGCTCAGATGACCGACAGCAGGCCAGTGTAAGCAAGACAATAGCCTGTTTGTCATGTACAGTCCTGCTCTTTTGCAAAAAGCACACTCATAGAAACAGGAACAAAGCTTATGCAGAAAGTAGGTTTATTTTATTTTAAGGAGTAAACAAGAATTTGAACTCAAGTGGGCCACTTATATTATAGGCTATTATCACTAAATATTTTCACAAAATATAATCTCATGAACATAAAGGTAGAATTTTGTTGCATTGATGCCCCGTTAAAGCAAAAGACAATGTTTCAATATACTATAAGATGTGCACTAATTTGAAAATGCAATTCAGTACACTTCCTTCCTTTTTAAACGTCTTAAATTCCCACAGGGATCTTTGGGTTAAGTGTTCATTGATGGGTATTCATAAATCGGAACTCCTAGTCTACTGAAGGCTCCTAACATGTTGTATGTCCTCGTCTAGTTCCTGTGGAGAGACATCTGGACCATGCCTGTGGAGACAAAGGTGAAAAGAATAGAGGAGTAATTAGGTCTGGACAGAGTGTGTTGGGGGACAGATGCATTTGTTGTCCTTGTATTCATAGACCCATCCCTTCTGATGGCATGTACACATGTAAAGAACCTTGGCACTTAATGCCTTGTATTTACTTATCCTAAATGTTTTGTTTTTTTAGCTCCAGTGAGAGCAGAAGTAAGGTGTTCTAATAGCTTACGTAAAAGACGTGCAACATCTGACAAACACCAGCAACCATCCAGTTGGAAGCACTAAAAGCTTACTTACATGCTAACTTGTGTCTTTTGGTGTATGTGAAAAGAGTGCCATATTTCCTGCTGTGAAAACTCTTACATTTCTGGGCCACCAACCAAGAGAATCTGAGGTTTTAGAACATCCAGCTGTAACTGACCGGCAGTTTATGATTACTTGTGGTAGCAATTGAAGTGAACGTCACCAACATGTTATTTTATTCTCTTTAGAAATTGAAGTGCCATTGAAGTGTCTTCTTTCAAAAGAAAGGTGCATGTGTACCATAACTTGTGTTAGATACATAACAAGTTAACAACTTACTCACTAGTGTACGGTCTTTCAAGCGACAGTATGCATGAACCAGTGTGCAAGTAAACAGAATGGGTCACAACACTGTATTGCCCGGGAGTAGAGAACATTATTAGAGCTTCTATCCTCAATTTGCAGTGATTTATGCAAGCCACATCAGCAAAATAGTATACCCCTTCCCCGCCTCTGGCTGTAAATTATGGGATAAGATCAGGGTTCGTTCGCTACAGTTGCTGCCTCCAAGATCAATACCTTAACCTGGCATGAGCCATCACTTCCTCCATTTGTAAACATTCCAGGATCATACTTGTGCCATGTATCAAAAACAGTGCCTAAATTAATGTTCCCTCTTACAATAATTAAGACTACTATGAGGCTGGAATATAACCTAAAAAAGTGGCATACCTGTTACTTTGATGACACTGCTTGGGCTTGAAAGGGCGTGAAATCATCTCTCTCTGTTGAGAAAACAAACCTTTTATGTAAAACTATATTAGAGAACTCTTCAAATGACTTACAATGATGAGCCTTCATTGTAATAACACTGAAAACATGGCTTGAGTATTTACTCTCTCAGCCTGTCCACGAAACAATATATGAATTTAAGGAATGTGCAATGGCACAAGAATAGACCTTTTCACTTACTCTCTTTATGTTGCTTTTGCTAATAATATTTCAGTAAGAAATTTATTTCATTTTGCATTTGGTCATAACACTCGCTTTGTCCATGAGCATGTGTTTTATAGCTGACCAGATGACAAGCCCTTCCTTGACCCTCATCACCACCTTTCTCCCCAGAGATGTATGAATGGTCACTAAAGGGAGAGCCCGAAGTCCCCCCTCCCCACCCACTACGGCTACCACTCCCAGAACTGCTGAGACTCTGGGGAAAAACTGCTGAGGAGCAGAGAGAGTGAGAGCACTTTAATGGATAGAAGAGAAATAAAGCACTTGGCTGTCCAGGGCACACCATTCTTCCTGTCCAAGTTTAAAATGGCTGTATTAGCCTACGCAGGAGATAATGCAACCTCATCATGACACTGAGGCATCATTTGTGCATCTAAACTTCTCCAATTTTTTGCATTAAATCCAATGTTCATTACTGGACATAAGTTATTGCCCCCCCCCCCCCCCCCCCCCCCCCAACCACATCTAAGCAGTAACATCTTACCTTTACTCTTTCCTCTCGCTGCTTCTTTAGAAGCACCATGATCTGGTCCCTCCTTTTAGCCTTTAAAAATGACAATCAGAATTTTGAATATTTGTGCAATATATATACTGGTAATAAAAAAACTTGTTCCCTTCTGTTGACATGGCCTGGAACAGACTACTCTGTGTATACTGTTATCACCCTAGCACAGTAGAGCACAGATGTTCTTTCTGAGCCAACAGCAGCAATTACTAAACAAGCCTCATAACTTTGATTTATCACTTCAGGAAATGGGGGACAAGGCTTCCTGTGGTTAATGCCATTTGATGAAATCCATTACACATGCCAAGCAGATGTCATTTAACTGTAGGTTAAACCATTACTGTTATGTTCTCATTTCAAATTTGAATCATTAATACATATTAGCAGTTCATGTGAACTACAAAATAACACAATTTAGGCTGCTATAAGTGTAATGTGTCACCAAATGACACCTTTAAGTCCTCTATATGCTAACTATATGCTATCAGTGTATGCAGTATATGGACAATAATTACCCGTATTTCCACTAGAATATAAGGTCAATGAAAGGCTGATGAATTGGAGAGTAGCTTTAGTGAAAACGTAAACGTAACTATTCTGAAATGCACAATTTCCCTTAAACACCCTGATTCAGAGGGCTTCTGGAGTGGGTCAATTACTTAAGAGGAGCCTCATCAAATGGGCCTTTTCTCTAGAGAGCAATCTATTGCGAGGCTTCCAGGTTGATTACTCTCAGCAAAAAGAGAAAAAAAAATCTGAGAAATAGGAGTGGCATGAATCTAGCTACGCCCCAGGCTCTGATACGGCAGCTCTTCATGCCAGTGAGAAATGAAGGCTGCTGGGTAGCTATCTCCCAAAGGCTTTGAAATTATTAATAAGCTCCGTTCTAGTTAAAGTGAGTGGTAAGATATTATTCAGCATGTTAATCACTACCAAAGAAAGACGCCACATCTGAGAACACTAAGAAGCTGCAGAGAGCCATTAGGGGTTCAATGACCTAACAACTGAGAGAGATCAAGAGACCAGTGCTATGTCTCTATATCAGACATCCTTAAATAGATGGAATAAAACAGGGAGTTACCCATAAAGGAAACCCAGCACAAATAGAGGCCAGCAGCTGTGGTCAGCATTCTGTAGTGCAGGCTCCAGCGAGTTTAAAACACGATGATGAGCTGTTTTCTTGGTCTGACAGTAACCTCTGGTGGGATAAATCAATGGTCCCTTAATTCTCATAACCCCTCTTAGATGAATTGATCCAAGGGTACCCAGCCCTCCTTTCTAATCCGATTAGCCTGTGTGCGGTTTGGTGGATGTGGCCATAGAGAGACACTGCAGACACATTCATCACGGCGAAGAGAGTCGGCTAAATGGGGCTAAGCAGAGTGTAAGAGATGCCAGCCCCCTGTATAGCATTACTGGATTGGCTGCTTCTCTGTCTGCAGTGGAAGGATTTATGTGGACTGCACACGGATAAACCCCCCTAAATCAATGTTAGATGCTCCTTTGATTTCATTTGCGGGGCCTTCAAAGCATCAGGTGACCTGAGATGTGGACAATCACTCAGGATTATTGTATTCTAGTGTAAAATACACCTCTGCCAACATCAGGTGGTGTAAACACTATGATAATCATATTTCACCATTTTAGTTGGAGGCTAAACTTTTCCATACTGCACAAAATGGCGCACTCTGAGAGAAATACATCACCAAATTGCCAATGCCTTCAATAGATTCTGAGTTTTGTTGATAGAGATGGTATTGTGAGGATATATTCTCTATATATAGTCTCTTATGTATAGCTTCTATTATGTGTTTATATAGAAAGGATTATTGGCACAACAGTCATGCAAAGTAAATGAGGCACTCGTGAGGGCTATGTTTACATCATATTACCTTGTGGGTGCTTCAGATTTTCTTTAAAGCATCTTTCAATGATTTGGATCCCTCAACTGAAGAGCACCAGAGGGACACCCAGTCTGACAGCATTGCAGCACTCTTTGCAAATTGTTTGAGTCATGCAAAGGACTTGTTTGTGATTTGTTGGCAGGTAGTCATTGTTTTCAAATATTTGACACTCTAAAAATAAATGAGGTCAAAGGGTAATCCCCCTTATGTCAATACTTTGAGTGATGTTAACAATGAGGAAATTAAAGGGCAATAAATAAAATGTGTGCAATCTGTGCCCGCAAGAACTATTTCTCCAACAATCCCATGATTTATTTGTATTTTCTATGAAAGCTACAGCACTGGATGGTGTTAGTAATAACTGTTTAAGATGCAAAGCCATGCAGCAGGACTACCCTCCTCTGTCAGTTTTAATGCTGTGATTTTCTTAATGCAGCATGTGGGCCAGTATTCTCTGGCCGGCCCTATCCTGCCTGCCAGATCCACACCCTGACCACCCTGTGATATTTAATCATATTTCATCAAACATCTATAACGCCACTGCAGGCTGGTCCCTATTTAACCGCCAAGAACGTTTAACGAGTAACTGCACTGAGCTAAGCATATACAGAGGAGGATTCTCAAATAGGCCTAGTCTTAAGTGTGTGTCAGAATTAAAGAGACTATAGCACTTGTGATTAAACCCACAGAAAAGGAAGTTTGGATGCTTGTATCTCATTTATTGAGTGAGGCTGAAAACTGCTGAATCCAGCAAAAGATTGCATCCAGCCTAGATAACCTAATAAATTAGGCCTACATTATGACAGCCTTTCCCCACTTAGATATCACACATTGGCTCCTAGAAAGACACCCTTTTAAGTGTTTGATGCCTATCAATAATGAACATTTGATTCTCACCATGTCTTTGTACTTTTGTCTGTCCTCCTCGGCCCTCTGTTCTGAAATTTTTTCGAAGATTGCATCATTCTCTGTAATATAGGGTACGCTATGTTAGCCTTATAGTACTAAAAGATCATCTTCAAACACATGGAACAGATGTGATGGCTGAGGTGAGGGCTACTCACGAGGTGCACTGGGCCTTGGAGCAGTTTTAATGGCTGAACTCAAATAGTAGATAATGCAATAATTATATTTCACACCATTAAACCCATGTATATGAACAAACGAATGAAAAAATGAATTATGTAGATTAAGCTATTTAGTCAAGAACAGAATACCCACATGGATCTTTAGCTACTTTTAGTCGCTGACCGATATCTGCTGACACCAGTCTCGACTCTATCGGCGGTTGCAGGGCTAGGGAATTCCAGAAAGTCGTCGCATATGAAACATCCTCAGGCGAAGATCCAACAAAAATAGTATACTGCGCTTCCAACTCGGCAAGTTCTTGTAGCCCTACGTTTATATCGTCCACTGGATCAGTTGCCATTACGGAATCGACTACAAAATTCAAAACTGGCTGAGGTTACCGGTAGCCTAGGCCTACGTCTCAAACTCACTGAGGTGCTCTGAGTTGTTGTCTGTTACCAGGGAGACACTATGCGCCCTTGGATTGCTCTGAACGAGAACGCGCTCCGACGCAAAGATAAGCCGCTGTTTTATTAACTTATCTTTATTTAAATAAACCAACCATTCCCATTAATAAGAGACAACAGTAAAGTAATAGACAGTTTACATTTCATCGTTTTTATTTTTCAATCAACATAAATCCACATTGACAACATCAGTAGGCCTATTAGGCTAGCTACAGGCCTACGTTCATCAAAATACTTGACAGCATTGAGGGGATGAGAAGAGTTGTAAAATCTGTCTGGTTCTCCTGGCTGTGAGGTTAGTGATTACTGCTATTTTGGTAATCAGCTAACTACACTGCCAGGTGACCGCAGAAGAAACGCACCAACCCAACGCCTTTCAGATATTCTTGGTATGATATAAAATCTGAAAGAATTACAACAAACTAGACAGTTTAGCCTACTATGGCCCTGGCTATATTAGCACAGACTATGCTGTTACTGTAGTAGGAGGTGTATTAGGCTGTGCACAGATTGTGCTCATTATTCATTAGCCTAATTGAAAGGGTCTATACAGATTTCACCATATGAAAAGATAGCCCCTTTGAAGCCTGGACTTGTGTCTGATGCAGGCTGTTGTGTTGGCAGTACTGTTAGTGATTGCAACTGAAATGAAACAATCAGCTAACTACACTGCCTACAAACCAGCCCCAAACATATCGGAGCAAGGAACAGGCAACGGCGGGCATTTCTGGAAAAGAAAGTAGCCCATGGAAGCACAGGAGGTATACAGATAAACTACTTCATTTGACCATTTTGAAGAGTAAATTCAATCTGTTTTAGGCCTAGCCTGATATGAAGAAGCTGTCACGTGAAAGCTTACCTGTGAGATGGTGTCCAAGAGCGCAGAGCTCATTTCATGGCTGGATTCTGTTCATCTGAGTTTTTGTGTCCAGGCGAAATATGTTGTTGTTACGGTTTCTGAGGACACATCTCCAGGTGGGGTTAGGGTTGAAACTGCAAAAGAAAGACAATAGCCAATGACTCACACGCAGTAGCCTGATAACCAGGCCCATGTAGGCTGCCATGCAATACAAGGATTATAAAATAAGCCTCTTTTTCTTTCTTTTTTTTTTATAAAACAGACTTTAGCAATCTAAAATATCAAGAGTTATGAAATGTGAAATGTTCAAAATCGTTAAACCACTGCAGAGAGAGAGAGAGAGAGAAATGTCTTATTTGGAGACAGGAATAATAGGCCTAAAGCTAATTGTCCTCCATAAAAAGGCTAAATTATCCACATTGGTCTTTAAGCTATAGGTTACAGCTGCCAAATCCGTGATAAAAGAAAAAAGCGGATAAAGCTTACCTGAAAACGTAGCTTCCTTGTCAGCGTCTCAAAACACCTGTTAGTTGAGCGTGCTGGAATTCACTCGGACATCGCCAGCTTTTATAGTAGGGCTTGCAGCAGTCACTAAATGTCAGTTCAAATTCAGCGCCAGCAGAGGCGCGATCACTAGCACCGCGAACATTGGCGCTTGTTCAGGCTTCATTTTGGCGCTAGAGAGCCTGCTATTTAGATAACAACAAGGAGGGAGAAACTGACAGCTAACGACTAACCTCCATATAAAATACTGTTACATTTCATTCAAATATTATACACTTCATTCAACGTAGGCTACTGAATAGCCGAATAGGCTACTGAATGTGTCTGTGTGCTATAGCATCCATAGGCCTACAAAAAATATCCAGTTTTTCAAACGTTTTTGCGAAGGCTATTTATTGAGGAATTCGTTGCAGTTCATAGCCTATGCAGGGATAATGCAGTAGCCTATTTTGGGCATGAAGAGATGTACGTTGTATGATAGCCTGCTGCACTTTACTGCAGAAATGGCACCGCACTGCACTTCATTGTAGGCCTATGTTAGCCTACTTCAGAAAAACTGCAGTGTAATTTATTTTGTAGTAGGCTATAACTGCAGTTATATTTTATTAGGTTTATACAGCACATCATACATTTGGTAGTAGGTCAATCATCCAGCAGTAGACTAAAGCCGACTGGATCTGAATTAATGCAAAAGTTAATTTGCCTAACCATCCCTGTCCTTATATAATTATTTCACATATTATAACAAACATATTAATGATTAAAATGAACGCTTAACCTGATTAGACTACTGTAGCTTAAATCCATAAAATCAATATCACTTCCATCTCAATTTGTATCAATTTGAGTTGACAAGTCAGCATTTCCTGACTTTAGTTCATGATTTTCAAATGTTTCTAAAGAAGTTTTTATTTTATTTTCCCATTTCCTTGTTTTCCAGCCCACCCAAAACAAACATTTGGACATGATGCAAGTCTACCCCTTCTTATGGATTATCACTACCTTACCTATGTCATGGTGACTGGGGCAGGACAATAGGAACTGTCAGTTATAGCTCATGAGTAACATTTCCTTTCTACAGCCTAAAAATGGACAGAAACCCCATCAAAAACCACCACAAAAAGTATGAAGAAACATCCAGCATTTCAAATAAAATAAATGTAGCAGAACGCAGCACCAGTCTGAGTTGCAGAACTTGGAACTTTTATTTAAAATCTCCATGTGGGGCAATGTTGATGTTGGATTGGTTACCATAGAATCTTCATTGATTTGTTGCCCTTGTGGGCAAGTTTAGGCTTGCCTGCATGGAGGTTATGGACAGCTAGCCTTGTTTCAACAGGTGCAGCGTCTTCAGTAACCTAACTCTCTTTTACAAATGGGTCAGTTGAGTGAACAGGTAGTCAGTCCTATTTTAACTGTTAATTGTTTAAGTGTTATGTACATGGCATATAACATGTTCTGATGTGTACATTATATGCATACTGCTATGTGCATGTTAAATATGATCTGCCTAAATGCAAAAACATTTCTAGCTATGTGTGTTTTTGTTTTATATTTCCTTGAAGACATATTAAACATTAAATAAATCAAGCCCTCCTGGGAAGCTCCAAATAATAAACCCATAAAAAGATGTTGGTGTCACTGAAGAATAGGTCTCCTGGAAACCTCACTATGCATTTGAAACACCTGTTTTTATCATATCTTCTTGCTCAGGTCAGGATGAAGTGGGAAAAACTCAGGTGTTCTCAAGCTAAAACAGCCACTTAATTCCACATCCACAGCCACATCACAATTCAGTTGTTCTGTTTGCACTGTAATCACTAACCAGAGACCAAGCTACTGCCAATTATGCAGTTTCTTTAGATACAAGATAAATCAAAGGTTATACTGTTTTGAATGGCCTTTACAGTGATTTTGCTATGTTTTAGAGGGGGTGGTAGACATTTCGGCTCAGTGCCATTCAGTTGGGTCATATCAGTGTTCTATATTCTGTTTTGCAACATAGAAATATAGGGTCCTGTAGGCTACATGTTCCAGTTTTATCCACTGTGTATCTGTGCACATCTTTGTCAGGATGAATGATCTGTACCTCAACCAAAATAGATTGGATGTATGATTTGAACAATCAGAAATTAGCCTATAAAAGTGCATGGGAAAATGTGTTGACTGAAGTATTGTTATTTCAGGTCATTAAGTGTGTCTTTTACTATGTAGATTGTCTTTCTCAAGTATGTTTTGCAAAGATGGAAGTAGCACTAAGCTGTTTGCCTCCTATATGTTGTAATTGTTTCATCTTGACTTTTGTATGTATATTTATCTCCCAAACCTTACAGGCTGACCCATGCTAAAATGTTGCTATGTTATTTTGAATAATTAGTACAATCACAGTTTGCTTTGTCAGGACACAAAAACAACATGGACACAACAGCCAAATGTTAAGTGTAACTTCAATCATTTCCATTGGATGGCAGCAGAGTACAAAGTATTTCATCGCAATGTTTATTTTTGCCATGATCTAATGCAATTTTGCTCATGCTAAAAAAAACTCTTTTAAGAAAGCAATGAAGTCAGTCCAACTTTTGTGAAATCTACAAAAAATGTTCTCCTGATTGCCATGTGAATGAATTAGTACTTCAAACTGTTTGAGTCTTAGCCCCCACAGAATCAGATTTTGTTCAATAAGAATTCATTTTTTATATACTCTCAATTCCATATTGAGTAAAATAGCCTACACATTTGAGAGTCATTTGCATGACCGCAAGAAGTCATGTAATAGTTCTGAAGCACCCTGTGAAGAGCAACATTTATACAGAGAGACACAAACAGGGAAAATAATAACAATAATAATAATAATAATCACAATAATAATAATAATAATAATAATAAAAGACTGTTATTTTGTTTTAACTCATGTTGAGCATCATCAAAAAGCCATTGCAGTTCAATGAGAGGTGTCCTAGAAAATTGCTATCGTGCCTCTATGTCAAGTCCAGGCCGAAAGATCTAGAGAGAGAAGAGATAGGCTTGTTAGTCATGGTGATAGCAGGTTTGTTTTTGAAGCGGCCCACAAAGACATTTTGCGTTTCCTTTCTTTCTATCGGATTTCACCTAACCCCGACACACCCCTCCCAGGAGAAGATCATGCCCTTTACACGCCTGTGATATACTGGACAACCCTTTCAAAGACATTACTTTATACTTTTGTTACTCGGACATCAATACCTCGTTCGATACATTAGCAAACCCTCTCAATGAAGTAGACAGAATAAATTGATTAAGTTACATCTAAAATCAGCAAACTGATTGCAATCACTTGTAAGAGAAAGCGTTAAAGACAGTTAGAGACAATGCACGTGTTATATGTCTGCTGGAGAAGACACGATCACCCCTGAATTTGATGAAGCGAACAAGGGATGACGATGCTGACTGCCATCCACAGAAGAAATGGCAGACAAATTTACTTGTAAGATATATGGCCCTACTATCATTCAACGTGAAATAAATGCTCACTCAGCTGTTTGATAATGGCATTGTCATTTATTTCCATCTAAAGGAGAATTGTAGCACACCAGTATTAATAGCACCACTTAGAAAAACAATTAAATAAATTACCACAGTTTGTTGTGCAGAGTTACAGTTGCAGACATATAATGACTAAAGATTAAGTTACTCTTTGTCAGGTAAATTACAGGATTACAACTTTGCGTCATCCTGTAATTTGATGTCGCGAAAAGAAATAAAAGTTCTGTAATATGATTTATCCTTGTCATTATCTTAAAGGCCATGTCTGAAATATCTCGAGGCAAAGCTTATGTCTTGTCAGGGGACATCCTATTCTTTGACAAGCACAATGAAACATAATACTGCTATATGTGCTCTCTATACTGTATATATAAACCACCACACACACAGCCACTGACAATCAGCACCAGGGAAGCAAGGTTTGTATAATATTTCTTTAGCCTCTTTTTCAAGTGACCTCGACAAACATAGACTTTCATTTTGTAAGGGAATGATAAGAGTTCTTTCATGCTAGTGATTTTTCATTTCAACATTAACACTACCTTGTCACGTTAAAAGTGTTGTATAATGCCTCACTGTATATCTCTCAGTCTTTCCCTGTCACACCTCGACTTTCTCAGTTTTACAGACCGTAAGGATGATAACTTGGAAACAACTAGCCTTTTTGGCTTTCATTTTGCATCCTGGATTGGCTTCTGCGAATAACTGCTCAGCAGTCTATGACAGAATTCCTGGTGAGTCCTCCACTGAGCAGCATATTCAAAGCAATCTTCCTCCCTATCCACCTGTCCACTAACCCTGACCCACTACCTGCAGTCAACAGTGACTTGACCGTTGACTGTGGGACTAATACCATCACATTGGAGGTGAATCTGTGCACTGTCCAGTGGGCTGGCTTCAATGACACAACTCTGGCTATGAACGGACAGCACAATAACAGCCTGTGCCTCGGAATCCAGGACTCCACTGTGGACCCACCTGTTGTCCGGTTTCACTTGCCGGTCAATGATAGCCAGGAGAACCCCTGCCGGACATCCTGGCAGGTCATTATTGCTTTTATGTCTTTTGTCCATTCAGTTTCAACACTGAGTTTGGTCATTTTGTTTGTTTAAATATTTGTTCATATTTGGTCAATTTGATTAATAAATGCGACGAATCAAAATCTGTTAAAGCAAGCTCAAAAGATGTGTTTATAGAATGGTGATTATGTGAAGTTCTACACTAACATGTTCATGTTTGTTTATGTTTATCTGTGTGTGTGTGTGTGTGTGTGTGTGTGTGTGTGTGTGTGAGCGTGTGTGTGTGTGTGTGTGTGTGTGTGTGTACTTGTGCAATGTGCACACATGCATGCTTGTATTTGTATGTGTGCTTCTGAAGACAGATTGTAAATGAGGCTGCAGGGTCAGGGATCTTCAGTGCATTTTCCAATATCCAGTCGGTGGTCATCACAGGCTTCATTGTCACACCAAGGTCCTCCGAAGGCATCATCAGTTACTCCACTGACCTCTACTACCACTTCTCCTGCCGCTATCCCCTGGAGTACTTCATCAACAACACACAAATTGTGGCGTGAGTCTCACAGTCAGCCTTCACGCTCTCTCTCTCTCTCCCTACTCTCTATCTCTCTTCAAGAAATGGAGACATTTTGTGCTTATATGTTTAATTGTCTTCAGGTCCTCTGTTTCTGTGGCAACCAAGGGGAATAATGGAACCTTCATTAACACTCTCAGCATGAGTGTCTATAATGTAAGTTGATTTGTCAGTAGTGTAAAATAAACATTCTATATATAGTGAGATTTTTTTTCCCAAACTTATGAAATTTTTTCTTCAGGATTCTGGTTATAATAACCCTCTGGTAGTTCCAGATTCAGGCCTAGCATTGCGCACTAACGTCTATGTTGAAGTCAAGGCTACAAACCTCACTGGAAGGTTAGTATTATCTAGATAATATTATCCTATCCAGATATCCTCAACTACATTTTTTTTATGTTATTGTATACTAGGTATGGATAGGTATATTACAGTACATTATATAGAGAAAATAGATAGAATATAGAATTATATCTCTTCTGTATAATCAAAATGATACCTAATGCTTCATGTTATCAGCTTTAACGTGATGCTTGACCACTGCTTTGCAACGCCATCCCCTTACAACGTGTCTGTCAGTGAACAGTATGACTTCTTCATTGGGTAGGACGTTTTCAGTTATAAAGCATTTCAGACACAGCCATTTTAAGTTATTTTTTCATGAGCAAATAATGCATTTCTGTACTGTAAATGTAAAAATGAAATCGGGTAGTTAATGAACAATAGATTTTTGGAGCATGTGACTCATATCTTGTCTTATCTTTTTTAACTTGGTTTTATTTTATAATTTTGCAGATGTAACATAGCCTCAAGAACCACAGTAGAGCTGAATGGGCTGGATCTTCGTTCGCGGTTCTATTTTGAGGCGTTCCGTTTCGTGCAACACCACAGTCAGCAGAAGTCCACCCTGTACCTCCATTGTATTGTGCGACTCTGTGAACCAACCAAGTGCCAAGAGCTTCTCAATGTAAGAAGTACTTTACCCTCCTGAGTTCTCACACCTCAGTGCCCCTACTTCATTTGTGACTGCCATGGTTGGCATCAGATCTGTTCGTAAAGCCCCTAAGTGAGAAATTGTTAAAAACAAATTTGAAAATATTTTGCTGTTACTATGTTAGAATGTCAGCCACAAAACAAACATGTACATGTTTTTGACTATAGTTGACTAATTATAGTAGTCTGACAAAAAGGCATGCTATTACAAAATAGGTGATGTAACTGATAGATTGTCTGCGGTGCATTTTCACAGGATAGGACGTTATGTGTGAAAGTAATTTTCTTTACCAGTATGATGGTTCCTATAATGGCAGAGCCGGACAGTAACGGAGTACATTTACTTGAGTACAGTACTTGAGTACATTTTTGAGGGATCTGTACTTTACTCCAGTACCATTTTTGGGGAGTACTCATGACTTTACTCAAGTACATTTGAGAGGCAAATATTGTACTCTTTACTCCACTACATTTCTATCCATAACCGTGAGTACCCGTTACTTCTAAAAAAAAAAAAAGGAAAAAAGAAAAATCTTGAACAAATCTCAATTTGTTGTTTCCCTCTCAAACGTGATTGGATTGTGCAGGCGCCACTGATTGGGACAGCCTATCAGCAATCACCTTCAGCTTTCCGCCAAAGTCAACTCCATGGTCAGATTTCGATAAGAGACGAAACTATGGACGAAACAATGGATGAAGATGCAGCAGTTCCATCCCAGGAATGTGCCAATCTGTGGCCCCACCTCGCCAGACTATTTCTATTTTCTGAACAAGTTAATGATAGTTTTCGCTTCAAGTGTTTCAATTACAGAATAGTATTTTGTATTTGAAATACTTATTTTAAATACATGAATTAGAAATACTGCCCATCCCTAGCAACATGGTAAAAAGATGAAAATGACTTGATTTTACTTTCAATTCCTTTTACATTCTCCAAGGTATTAACATTAACATTTTTCATAACTCTATGTAGGATGTTTCTGTACATAAATGTAAGCACTGTGGCAGTAGTAATGCAATATTTAGAAAATGTTGGCTACTCTTGTACTCTTGATACTCAAGTACTTTTAAAAACAAGTACTTCAGTACTTTTACTTAAGTAGACATCTGACTGTTGTACTTTTACTTGTACTTGAGTAAAATTTAGCAAAGGGTATCTGTACTTTTACTCAAGTAATGAAGCTGTGTACTCTGTCAGCCTCTGTATAATGGTAATGAATGTGTGGGCACTGACGCGTCCAACACAACTGAACTTAGGTGCAAGAAGTCTAATATTTAAATAGATACAGATATTACTTAGATAAGTCTAAAATCTTTGTAGATATTACTTTGTCTCTCTGTTCATTTTGTGTCTTGAGAACCAACTCCACCTGCTTAAGTCCATCTTGGACGGGTAGTCACACTCGCTGGCCTGCGGCCGGTCCAGACAGCCCAGCTGATAGAGCTTGGTGGCCATCAGAGGCTCTCTCCTCAGCCCCCCTCCCCCATCCTCTACCACCACCACACAGCAAACTGTTTTTTGCAGGCCCCTTGTGTAACAAATCCTGTCTGTGTCTGTGTGTTGGCATCAAACTGATTACTGGCACTCTAGAAAATGACCAACCACCACCAGTTACCACTGTCCAAGATAAGACTAACAGATAAACCTATATTGAACCATGCTGAATTACTTTGGCTATATTCTTGGCAGGCGTGCAGCGGAAACAATGGCAGAAGAAGGAGAGACGTCGTGGAGCCTTTTGGTGCGGAGTCACCTGAGTCAACCACTGTCTCTGTGGGACCAATCTTCACCAGAGACAATGGTACAATTGTCTTTGTCCACAACAATCTTCTACACAATCTCTAAAAAGAGCTTTTAGTGTTGCAACTCAGTTCAGTGATCTCCATTAATGTGAAAACCCTTCATGTTCAAGCAGATGCAGTCGACCAAGCCTCGGCTCCAGAGTCGGGTAAGTATGTTGTTTCCTCGTAAACAATTTATTTTGAAACTCAACACCCATCTTATGAGGCTGCTGGCTGACATGTGGTTCTAAAAAAGACGTTCCTTTTAGGTGCTCAGCAGGGTGAAAGGAGTTCGAGCAGCACAGGGTTAGCTGTCGGGCTGGTTTTCGGTTGTGGAGCGTCTGTACTACTCGTCTTAGGAGGCTGGTTTGTGGTGAAGAAGTATTTTTGACTGGTGGTGAAATTGGATCCTTTCACTAATTCACACAGGATTTTTTTGTGTGTTTTTACATATAAAACAGATAAAACAGATACAGATATAAAATTACAGATCTCATAGACTCTTGTTTGCAAAAAACACATTCTCATGCAACAAGAAGACCCATTTTGCATTGTGATGCACTTGTAATGCATAATGGTAACCAGAAGTGGCAAAGGGTAAACACAGAGCCCTAGAGCAGTGGCTTTCAAAGTGGGGGCCGCGAGAGGGTGCCAGGGGGGCCTCAGCAAGTTGGAGGAAAAAACAAAAGCAACACATAAATACATTTGAAAAATATACCAAATATATTCAAATATACCTATTACTATGAGGGTTGTTATACAATGGCATTATAATAATGTGACGCATATCTGAACATTATATTTTCCATGATAATGACTGAGAATAATAGTCGTGATAGCTCTCATATAGCAGAAAGCCCCAAATAATTTTTTTACGCACTGTATGCTCCATCGTGAAGTGTTTGTGGCTAAAATAATTATTAGGATTAGCTTAATGTATTTTTACATTTGCCGTAGTATTGTCGATGGGTTTAATAGGGGGGTCCTTGGCCAGAATCTAGTGGTATTTGGGGGGCCTTGGCCAGAATCTAGTGGTATTTGGGGGGCCTTGGCCAGAACCTAGTGGTATTTGGGGGGCCTTGTCCAGAATCTAGTGGTATTTGGGGGGCCTTGGTGGAAAAGTTTGGGAACCCCTGCCCTAGAGAGAGTGAACACAAACAGAGCACTATATGAACACAAACAGAGCACTATATGAACACAAATATAGAGCAATATGAGCTGCCCTGAACACTGCTTTCCATTTTTTTCCCATTTGATTGCTTTGTGAGATGATCTGAAGGCAGTGTTTGGTTTTGAGCACAGGTACAACTGAGGCAATTGTTCAGTTTTGCAGAGGTTGGCAAAGGTTTTGGGAATGTAATTTGAGATTTGGGATTTGTGTTTATAGTTTTGAGAAAAGGGTGGCAGGTTTCAAAAAATGTGTTTTAGCAATTGTGAAAAAACTGTAATAGAGTAATTAATTCCTGGTTCAGCAACATGTTAACAGAGTTGCTCTGCTAGACAGTACATTGTTTGGGAGCTTGGGAGTGTTCTGCAATATTATCCTGTAGCCTGCATTAATGTGCTTTGTGATCCAAAATGTCTTACAATAGCAACATATCAAACCATGATGACAAGTCAGAAAGTAACATTAAAGGACCATTGCATATCTGAACCAAATGCATATTATTTCACCTAATATATATAATACCCTAATAATTGTAAATATCCCTTGGAGGGAAATTGAAATTGATTACATGCATCTTGCATGCACTGCTTACAAAACTGGCATTTCCTGATGGGATTGGCATCAGACTCAGTTGCTGGGTGTTGGAGCTAACTGAATGTCAGAACCTCAAACCTCATTTAACTGTTCTGCCTGCTCTCACCGAGCCTGTAGCTAGTAAAAGTGTTCTATAAAACTTCCCCAAGGGACTTTATTGTGTCTGTGGCTTTAAAAATGGGCTTGGTCTAGGATTAACTTTGAAGCGTATGGAGCGGCATGTAGCCAATCATCATTTACACTACATTCTTCCACAACATTCTTTCCACTATTTTTTTTTCATTGGTGATTGGTGCGCCACAAAAGTCTGGGACCCTGAAGTGTGCTGAGCTAAAGGCCCCCAGACTCACATCCAGTTCCAGCCATGTGAAGATAATTCTTGAGGCCCAACCTCCTTTTTCCAAATGTGTACCATTATACTAACCTGACTCTCGCCAGATGAATTTCGTCCCGCCTAGCTCCACTCATCCATCTGGGATCAATCCATTGAAGTGTTGCTTCAGAAGGCTGGGCCTAATCAAAAAATGCTTGCATATGATTGGATAAGCCACTTGTCCGTCATCTATTGACGTGCTACTTCAACCACTCACATCGAAACCAACCCGTGATGCTGATAACAGTCTCACAGTCGCTTCTACGCTATGTCACATCTATGAAACTCTCGCCCTTTGTCCTGATTAGCTTTACCATAAAATCTGGTGCAGAAATCACTCTCAACGGAAGAGGTCCCAGATGGATGTGAGTGAAGCTAGGCGGAAATTCATCTGGCGAGAGTCAGGTTACCATTATACAACACAACAACAACAACCAAGAATAACAGGAAATATGTCATTTATTTAACGTAGTATAGATGATTAATGTAACATATTGTTGGAGTAAAAAACAGCTTTTGGGTTTGTACTGGCTAAGAGTAAAATGATACTTGCACCCTGGTAATTGTTTGCAGGTTAGGTCTTGTCTATATTCCGGACATTGAGGTCTGAGCAGCTGGTTTTCATTTGCTTCGAAAGTTTTGTAGCAGGTAAGAAAGCAGGACCAAGTTTTACATTTGAAGCATGCGGTACATAGAGCAGAGGCTAATGAAACATCACATAGTCTGAAGGTCCTCAGCTATGTATCTTAATTTGATAAACAATCAAAATAATGATCAGAATTATTCCAATGATGAGTCCAGCGATGTTCAGGTTCTTGGCTGTCCTTGATGATTCCAGAGCTCTGGCCCCATCTCCCATGGCGTTGGCATTGTCCACCTGCATTTGAGTTGGGGTAATACAGTTTTAAACAAAAATCATTAAGCCATAGGCCACTGGATTTCACACAGAGCAATATATAACATTTACTTACTCTACATGAGTAGACAATGGCAGCAATTCCAAGAGGAAGGCAACAGCAGAGTGTGTTGAAGATGGAAAAACCAAGATGGGATGGCACACTGGTGCGACTCTGAGCTCCGTCCATTTCTCTTGTCTTCTTTTCCTTGCTTTACAGCTGAATGTAAGGAATGCCTTTACGGCTACAGCGCTCATGTACTGGCCACCAAATGGGGGGTGGGAAGAGAGGCGAGCAGGCAGTGACTGGGTACAAGGGACCCGCCCAGCTCACAGAGAATGGATTTTCCATACTGTCATCACTTGGTTGTTTTCATTAATAAATCCAAACATTTAGATAGACATATAAAATCTATAGAAAACTCGACCACACGTAAAACTGACCCTGCATTATAATAAACAAAGTGCATAGGATTTACCTCTGTATTGTTGGTAAGAGAAGGAATGCACATCTGTGGGGAAATAAAAGTGAGTTTCCGAGGTAGCATTTTTGTTGGCCAGATTCATCAAATTGCATCCATGAGTCAGAATTGTGTTTGAGTAACGGTGTAAACAAAGTGAATACTTTTTGCATGCCACTATGCAGTAAGAGGCATGCCTGCATCTAAACACCTCAACCTTACCACAACATCTCTTCTGCTTGGTACAAAATCTCAGAAATAAAATTGACTTTAAAATGCTGACAAATATCAAGTGTGTGTGTCAAGTATCAAATATCAAGTGTGGTTATAACGGTTAAGAATTACTATGGTAGAGAAAGCTTTATCTTCCCCATGGAAGTGCATTAACTAGAAAATAGTTTTGCTTGTAATGACAATTTGTAATAATAAAAAAAGAAAAGTCAAAACAGATGGTATCCCAAAGACTCCCTTGCAGTCTTTGTAGATGGGAGCCTGGACACCAGAAAGAGAAATACACTAAAATATATTAAGGTGATTCTCTGTAGTTATTGTCACAAATAGACAGTAATTTGTGTTTTAGAAAGACTTGTGGCTTAGCTTTTCAGTTATGTTTAGGATCATGGAAAAACTTCGCCGCACACTCTATCTCTTAATTCTTTTATTTAATTCCAACGTTTCAGCCTGTCAGTCTTTGTCAAGGTTCCTAATGTGGACACTAGCAAACTAGCCAGCTTGCCAGCACCTCGGAGGGTGTGCATTCTTTTCGATATTTATACGATGTTTAGGACCATTGCCATATAGCCTAAGATACCGAGGTTATATCCTTGGTATTTCATAGAAATAACCGAAAAAAACAATTATCCTTGCATCCACGCACCGTGTATTGAATTAATGTTGATTAAACTATAAAACCTAAATATGAAGTCGAAAGGTTAGAGTTTTTGCATTCGGTGCCCGCTTTACCTCCCTCCCTCAACGTCTCTTGCGCAACGCGCAGTCTTCATGTCAGACAGACAGGTTTCTTACTGGTAGGCAGTGTAGGCTACAACTGGGAAACGGTTAGCAAAAGTAAGAAATAATGGTCCAGGTGTCGTTCTGGACTTTTGTGGTGGAAAAATGTTTATCCCACTTTTCCCTAGCTCATTGAACGTACCGTAGTCCTACGAAAAACAACTTATTTTGCTGTATGTAGCAGACATGTGGACTCGAGTCAGACTCGAGTCATTTTACAGTTTTTTTCTGAATGCTTAAACACAACTGAGATCGCAAAACTAAAAGCACAAACACTGCTTTGCACTCAGTTTGCAATTTTGTAACACACACTTTGCACAACTGTAGGCACAATTCGCTACACAGCACTCTTTTTGCAGAACTGTAAACACAACTCATGATTTACACTCAATTTCCAAATGATCAACAGATTCCTAGCAAATCTATACACATGCATTGCTATTATTTTCACTATTTTGCCAACTCTCTGGCACTTTCTCATGTGAAAAATGTTTTAGATAATTAGTTCACTTTGCAATCAGCCTAAGCACTAAGCCACAGGTAATGTACAATGGGTACAATAGAGGAAGCAGGAAGAGGAAGAATTAGAGGAGGCTGAAGAATAGGACATGAGGTGAAGAAGTAGGAGGAAGAAGAGGAGGAAGAGGATGTGGAGGTGAAGTGAGAGGGAGAGAATGACAAGGACAAGGAGGTGAAGTTAGAGGAAGAGGACAAGGAGGAGCAAGAGGAGGATGGAGAGGGGGAAGAGGAAGGGTAAGAAGAGAAAGAAATAGCCCTTTACAGGCAAAAAAATCAGTCTACATGTGGGGATATTGTCATGTCAGGCCTGGATACGGCATTCCAGAAGATATTACCCCCGGTGCCTTGGACTAGAGAACATTGCATGTGATGTAGATAAAATTTTGTGGCCGGACCCAGAGAGACGACACGAGACGACACGATGTAGACTGATTTTTTTGTTTTTCTCTGTGAAATTACTATTTTGTGTTTTGACTTGGAAAAAAAACAATTGTGTTTGTTTTGATGTGTCTAAATACAGTAAACACTACATGTAATACTTGATGTTTGGATCCCTGTATGTTAGAACTATGACAAAAGTATTACCTCAAACTGACATAGCCTACCTTGTGCACAGAGAAAGCAAAAGCCAGATGTGTTTTTTATTTACAGTTTTTCTCAGTCGCTTTGGTGCTTTTTTGAGATCAGAATGAAAAATTTCATAACTATTAGTTCAACCTCCACAACATTTAGTCATTTGTGCACATCATAATAGTAATTTCTCCTTCCTCTGAACAAATTGCAAATACTTTTGGACATGTATCAGTTGCTCTGTCATGTCAGTCAAAATGAACTATACTTATGGATGCTGAATAGTCATTCCCAATAAAACTAATAGTCTTCATTTCATTGCTTGAGTCATTACATACAAAATTGGTGAACTAGTTATCAAATTCTGTCACAATGCTGTAGAATTGCAAAGAGCATACAGTAAAAATGTGAATCGTACATATTCAGTGTCTTCTACTCACTACTCCTAACTATAAAAAATTCTAACTTTACTGTAGTTTTCAAATGGCTGTACAAGTACTGTATAGTGCTGTCTTGAGCATGTTCAGGTAGTGTCACCGAGTTCTGACCTTTTACAGTTTTTCTCAGTCGCTTTGGTGCTTTTTTCAGATCAGAATGAAAATTCTCATAACTATTAGTTCAACCTCCACAACATTTAGTCATTTGTGCACATCATAGTAGCAATTTCTCCTTCCTCTGAACAAATTGCAAATACTTTTGGACATGTATCAGTTGCTTTCATACAATTCTCTGCTGTTTTTTAACATTATCATTTGCTTATGTCATGTCAGTCAAAATGAACTATACTTACGGATGCTGAATAGTCGTTCCCAATAAAACTAACAGTCTTCATTTCATTGCTTGAGTCATTACATACAAAATTGTTGAACTAGTTATCAAATTCTGTCACAATGCTGTAGAATTGCAAAGAGTAAAAATGTACGTACTCAGTGTCTTGTACTCACTTACTCCCGTAATGTGTAACTTTATTGTAGTTTTCAAATGGATGTACAAGTACTGTATAGTGCTGTCTTGAGCATGTTCAGGTAGTGTCACCGAATTCTGACCTTTTTTTGCATTGGAAAACACTGAGAGAACTGTCATAATGAAAACATGACAAAGCCATTTGACTATCTTGTTCATAAACAATGGTGTCAAGACTTCTCATTTTGATGATACTGACAGTTTCATTGACATAAATACTTGCTTTTGAGGAATGGACTATCCATTTTGAGCAAGTGACGTGCTTTTGCAGGTCATCCACTAGGTTTTGCAGTTTGCACTAATTGTTTTGAGAAATGCACTAACTGCTGTGCAAATGTTAATAGTGATGTGAGAAAAGCACCAAAGCAACTGAGAAAAACTGTATACCATTAGTGTGTAGTTGCCACATTGTGTGCTTATTATTGTGATGGCTTTTACGAAGGTGTGAAGAGTTAAGCAAGGTGTGTTAGCTTTTGCAAGATAACTACAATGTTTTGCTGATTGGGTGAGAGGTTTTGCCATTTGTGTGTAGAGTTTTTCAAAAAAATCCATAGTTACAAAAAATGTGCTTAAGCAATCAGAAAAAACTGTAGGCCTAATGACTTCAGACTCGACTTGATCAAAATCGGCATGACTTGCGACTGGACTTGGACTTGAATACTATTCACTCGAGACTTGACTCGGACTTTGCCTCTTTGACTTGTAATGACTTGACATGTCTCGAGTCAAAAAATAAATTTCCTGATCGTGAACCAGTCACCCCAGAGATGCTTTCACTTCCGCGGCAGCATACATACAACACAAACACATTCTTTAACAGCAGAAAGAGTAATTAAAGTATATAATATAAAAACACAACTAAGCAATAAGGACAGTAGAAGATAAAGAATATGCTAAATATACTAAAATACAAATTATACTAACTAACGGTTAATCTAAATCAATTCTAAAAACAGTATCCACATAGTGGTGATTAATCAATCAGAGGCGCTTGCAATGACTGAGGCAGGGACTGAGCCTGTGATTCTCTGTGCATAGTAAGGTATGGTAAGGTGCTCTAAGGTGCTCTGTGTGAATGAGTGTCATGGTGGTAGTGCAATGGTGATAGTGGTCATGTTGATAGTGCAAATGAGTAAGTCTAACAGTGCAACAATGCAGAAATAAAGTAAAGTAAAGTCTATATATCTATATATTTAACTATTTAAAGAAAATGTATAAGTGTGGCCACAGTTCGGCTGTGGCATGGAGGGGGGGTGGGTATGCATATGTGCTAATGTGCTAATATAGCACGCAAACAATGAGGCATAAAGACAGTGGTAAAAGTGGCTAGTGGACAGACAGTATCCAAACATGGAGGGGGTGAAGAGGCAGACAGACTATGCAGAGAAGTCTATCTCTCCTCTTCCCTTAAGTGAGGCATTGAACAGTTCAATGGCCCTAGGGACAAATGACTTTCTCAGTCTGTCAGTTGTGCAAGGCAGTGAGCGAAGTCTCCAGCTGATCAGGCTCTTCTGCTTAACAATAGTGCTGTGGAGTGGGTGACACTCATTGTCCAAGATGTTGATCAGTTTGTTCAGGGTCCTTTTGTCAGATATTGAAGTGATGCACTCCAGTTCAGCTCCCACTACAGAGCCAGCTTTCCTTACCAGCCTGTCAATTCACCCCGCATCCTTCTTCCTTGTGCTTCCTCCCCAACATACTACTGCAGAAGAGGACGCTGGCAACAACAGACTGGTAGAACATCCTGAGGAGATAACTGCACACATTGAAGGACCGCAGCCTCCTCAGGATCATAATTGCAAACAGAACATGCCTAGCAAGCATCATGTCATTACATGTTTTTATTTCCAAAGAAATGAAAGCTGTTTGTGCCAACTTAACACCATGCTTATCATGGTTAATATTGTGCTATACACGTTACATGTGGCACAAACAATGTTAGAGTTTGTGGACTAGCCATAGAGCGAAAAAAAGCCTATTTAAGAAATGAATACTTTAAATACTACAAAATTACTGTGTCATTATTATCATTTACATAATATAGAAGTGTTTTACTTTTACCTTTGTGGTTACTCAGTAATTTTGTGATTTATGCTGTTAATATGCCATATAAGAAGCTTTAGTCTTTAGGGAGAAAATGTACTTTTTAATCGCAATTAATCTAGATTCTAGATTAATTCATTTCAAAATATGAGATTAATTAGTTATTTTTTTATTCGGTTGACAGCCCTAATAAAATCGTAATTAACCGCAACAAAAGTAGCCTATGTAACGATTCTTCTCGTCACCATTTATTGTAATCATTAACCATGACCTTGGCTTTATGAGTTGCCACTGGCAGACAGCCTAATAAACTATTTGCAGGCAAATCTGTGGCCTAGCGCAGTGAAATGCCATCAGTCAAATTATTACTCATCCTTAGTGGATGCCGCAATTTGGAAAAAATATATATATTTGCTGCTGTGCTGAGTGCCATGTAGCTATCCGTTTCGTACAGATTACTCAGGTATGCTCATGCGTATATTTCACAGGTATGCGGATGCATATATCGTAAAAGATTTCAAGACAGAAACATTGAACATATTTTAATCTGTATTTATAAAGAAAAAAATACTGTAGATTAGATTGATGTGTTAAAATTATGATTGATAGTCTAATAATAATGGCATTATTAAGTGAAAAATACCTGATGACTTGTTCAGGACTTGAAAAAGATTGGGACTTGGACTCGACTTGGCTTTGATGTGACTTGGACTTGGACTCGACTTGCCCTTCTCTGTATTTACTTGGGACTTGACTTGGACTTGACTGCTAAGACTTGGGACTTACTTGTGACTTGCCAAACAGTGACTTGGTCCCACCTCTGGTATGTAGTACATAGCATAGCCTACTCCGGTATATGCCTTACAGCAGCTGCTAATGTTACTAGCGAAGTGAAGTTACATACATCGATTTCCTACAATGTGTATACCATTGGATCACTTTCTACTTTTACTTATAATTTCTACATCTAACCAAGCACCAAATATAACATGCCAGTGACAGAATAAATGTATTAAGCATAATATTAAACTCACCGTTCTGTATCCGTCGTCTTCTTCTTTCCCCGCAATAACTGTTCATTTGAGACGTTTTCGTCTGACTCCACTTTTTCTGACAGCGGTTTTCCTGAGACCCGACTCATTTTCATCTGATGTCTGATACCTGACTCTGATAACTTTTCATCTGAGACTTTTTCGTCTGACTCTGTTTTTTCTGACAGTGTTTTTTCTGAGATCTGACTCCACTTTTTCTGACAGCATTTTTTCTGAGACCTGACTCTACTTTTCCTGACAGTGTTTTTTTCTGAGACCTGACTCCTTCTGAGGCCGTTTGGTTTGAAGCAGTTTTACCTGAGGATGACAGAGGTTTTTCTGATGCTGAGGCAGTTTTGTCTGAAGATGACAGAGATTTTTCTGACGCTGAGGCAGTTCTGTCTGAAGATGACAGAGGTTTTTCTGACGCTGAGGCAGTTTTGTCTGAAGATGACAGATGTTTTTCTGAGTCTGAGGATGTCCTAAAATGAACATCGTACTATAGAGCAAGTATTAGGTTACAGCATTGGCTACTTGCCAATACGAAAACAAATTTAGCCTAGTGAACTTGATTCTTGCTAAAGTAGCCTAAACGTTAACGTTAGCTCCGTCTCTCACATCTTTAGTCTAGGGCAGGGGTGCCCAAATTCTTCACCGTCAAGGGCCAAAAATAAATTGGACTCTGGAGTGGATGGCCACGGGCCAAGACTGAATGTTCAAGTAGTGGACCAATAAATTGAAATGTATTGAATATTTTTGCAAAATTAACAGGTAAACTATTTTTTAAGAAATAAAAAACACTACTCTTTACTGTGCTTGTCTTTGAACATCCACATGGCTGTTTTAAGGAGTAGAAATATACAGTGTAGCCTATCTGAAGCAATTAAAATCTTTGAAGAAAAGCATAATATGGAGCAATTCTATGTCTTGGCAGAAAGTTATTTGCATCAATATGAATGAGTAATTAATAGAGCATGCCCCTATAGGACAAATTCTTCAGAACAATCTCTTTTTTCAGGAAATGAGACATATTTAAATGGAAACCATATTTTTTTTGCAACACAATGTGTTTCCATAAATTTGAAGTTTAACACATATTAAGGAATAATAAAATACATATTCATACAATATTAATATGCATAAGTAATAAACAAAATATTAATACAAATAGATTTGATTGAGCAATGACAATTGGACAATTCAGATTAGCCACTAGCTTCTCCTCAGCCCTCCTCACTCTTGTCATCATCATGACTATGGATCTGCGCTGACAGAAGCTCAATAGCGCCCCCCTATCGCCCCATCTAAACGTTGTTAAACTGTGGCTAGATAGTGAACTGCAACCAGTCTTTGAGACAGAATGAAATTCTGACCACAGCGCGGGCCAAAAATAATTTATGGCGGGCAAAGTTTGCCCTGCAGGCCCCAAATTGGGTAGCCCAGGTCTAGGGTGACCAGACGTCATCTTTTCCTCAGACATGTTCTCTTTTTCAGTGTTTTTAAACTGGTCTGGCCTTGGGACCCTCAATTTCCCATGGACATTAAGTTGTGACCCATATTTTAGCGTTCAAGCCAACTGATACAGTGAGGTATGTGGTAGGCTAAGATGTGCAAAGTGCCTGTACTTGTTTGGAATGTGCTGATGTTAGGCACATTTGTGTGCCTAAGTCCTCAATTCCTGTGTCACCTTTCAAAGTAGGCTACTCAACAGGGTTGTCTTTGACAGTAGGGTGCTTGTTTCCATGTGGTGTTTTACTTTTGATGGTTTCATGCTCTCATGCTCCAGCAATTCATTGCACACCACACACTGGGGTTTCTATCCATTTTTTGTCTTCAACATAAGTGATTCCATATTTCAAATATTCAGGGTCATTTTGCCATATTAACTGCTAAAATGGTGTCTAACATGACCTGTCCCATAAACATTGTCTATGTTCATTGGCAACGACTGGCATACAAATAAAGTCTATCAAAATAAAGGTCCAACAATAGATTTGATAGGGTAGCATTTTAAATGGGCGATTGTTTTTTTTTTTTTAACCACAAGCTCCGCAACCCACCTTTGGGTCCCGACCCACCAGTTAAGAAGTTAAGAAACACTGCTCTATTTGATACCTAAAAAATGCATCTGGTCGGAATACAAATTACACGATTTTGTTCTACCACACTAGAGGGTCACTAGACCCTTTTTACTCAGCCGTGCCCCAGTAGGCTACTGAACTGCTGTGCCCAGTAAAAATCTCAAGTCCAGGTTCAACCAGCCTAAATTTCTCGCGGAATACAAAAAAATATCACACAGATATCACACAGCATATTACTTGAACAAACGGAAAATGAATACCTTTAATACATACTATAAAAACTTAGGCTACATGAAATGTAATCATATTTGCATTCTGCACACAGCTCTACACACCTATTAATATCAGTGAAATATCTCACAAACTCTTCACTCAACAATGGCAAACCATGTCAAAATAAACACCAGACAGAATACGAGGATATGAAACATGCCTCTGTACAATAAGCAGTTGCCGAGTAATATAACATACATTTTTGTAAATTGCTTAGTCATAGAGTATCCCACCATCATAAATATTGCCAGATTCCAGACAATTAATGCAAAAATATGGAAAAAAATACTTTTTGTTGATGTAAAGCTTGACATAAGACATGTGCAAATATTATCACATCATTCCCAGCTATGGGTAGCACAGACTGTCCTGAAAAAGAAGATATAGGCTAGCATGTATAGATCGCCATTACAATGACCAAGATAAGAGCTTAAGTAAATGTAAAATTACACTGAAAATAGCCTATACTTCAAAGGGCTAACTGATCAACTTTATTTGTTTCTTTTGAATCTACCAATCCTATGGAGGACCAAAATAACGTTAAATAAAAGCAAAAATAAATGATGAAATGTCATTTGGAGATCATAAAGATCATAAAGTAGTTGCTCTTAAAAAAAACATACATCAGAAAGTGATACTAGCCTTAAAGGTGCTCTAAGCGATGCCATGCGTTTTTTAGGCTAAAACATTTTATGTCACTTACTGCAAACATCACCTAATCAACCGCTAGCTGTCTGTGTCCTGAATACACTGTAAAAAACATAACAAACTGTTCCAGCAAATCACAGATGAGATGCGCGTTTAGGAGAGTTTCAATTGCACAGGAGCAGCACGGGAGGGAGGAGGAGGAAGTAGCGAGCTAGCTCTCTGTTTTGTTTAAAGGTCAACAGAAGTGACATTACCCAGCATCGCTTAGAGCACCTTTAATATGATGACTAACTTACCGTGGTTTGGTCATATAAGACTGCTGCCATGGCTGCTATCAGATGCTTTGCTTTTTTTGTGCCTTGTCATGCCTCTTCCTTTGTCCAGGTCTCAGCCAGTTTTGAGATGACATCTAATCTCTTGAATTAGCTTATAATACAGAAGTATGGCGGGGCACTGTGACACAACTGACTACAACACCAGTACCATATTGGGGTCCATGTGCCCACACTATCATATTGGGGTCCTTGTGCCCACACCATCATATTGGGGTCAATGTGCCCACACTATCATATTGGGGTCCTTGTGCCCACATTATCATATTGGGGTCCTTGTGCCCACACCATCTCCACTGTCCTACACATTCCATGGTAGGCTATATACCGTACTGGTCTAATTTACCTAGTGGAATAAAATGTATAGGCTACAGCAGCACAAAGTTAGCCTTGTGAACCATACTCTTGAGTCTTGACTACGTTCTGCTAGCACAAAGTGGGCATCCTTAGTGAAACTGCTATTCTTAAGATGGTTGCTTTACCTAGTCCTTAACAAAGAATAAGGGCATGTGTAACCTGGGTCAGTATGATGTGCTCCTCATGTATTCAGATATAAAACGAGCAGTAGGCCAAGGACCTGGTTGTACAGTGAGTGACAGTTCTAGGTCAAGAGGCTACCCACTATTACAGAGCCCAGAGCCTGTAGCTGATTATATGACATGTAATATATCTCTATTTGATGCTATGTAATTTTACCTCCCTTTGCCTCTGCACCCAAGCAGAGCATTGATGGTTTTATGTACTATATGCCTATTTCCGTGGTGACTGACCGTATCATCACTAAGAGCACTCCCCACCCCATTTGGCCCCTTTGTTAATGAGTTTAAATGACAGAGCTGCAGATAATGTGATGTGTAGTGCCTGTGCCTCCCGCCAAGTGTTCTGAGGCTCATGAAGACATACCAAACGGAAATGCTCTTATAGTAGATCAGAGCAGGGAGCCTATTCTGACTCTGCGTTATGCTGAGCACTGTTCAGTTCATTAAGTAAACATGGGCGCCGCATATTTGTTATATTGTGCATGAGTTTTCCATATGTTAAGCACATGTCACTCTGTGAAAATGAATGCTGGAATACAGTTCAAAGACCTGGGCCTCTTGTGGCATTAGCTTTGCATGCAGAGCAGCGCGGCGTCTGATTGACTCGGCTAAATTATGCTGAAATTATGCTGTGAAGCTAGCCGGTAGGAAGACCCCCCAAACAGAATGGAAACGGGAGCAAACAATAGCCTAAGTGGAGGTAAAATGATGGCAAAGAACATAATTTACATGCCAGCGGTTTCCTGTCTGAGGAGAATGGTCACCACGAGAGAGCCACACCGTGTGTCATTTAAAACAGACCTGATGTTCCTCTTTCCTAATGCTTTTGTAAGGAGCTTTTGGGTTCATTAGGGCCGATGCCGCAGCTTAGCTTTTTCTGCTGTAATTATAGAGGCTGTGAAGCAGGAGAGACAACACTGCTATTTTAGGTTGACCTCATTTGTAGGCCTACGATACATTTGAAGACAATGCGTGCAGAACAGTGTTAAAAAAATTGCATTGCTTTGCTTGAAATAAATATAAAATATGAAGGTTACTAAAACACAAAGGGTACTTTGGACAAATTATACTGATAAGATGCGTCCCATAGGCCTACATAACTTCATACAATAATACCCATACAATTATTATGATGCAAAACCAACACACATGGGAGCGGAGGTTTGTAACAGTGATAAATCACCGCTGCCTTCGCTGAGATAGATGCAGTCCTCAGCCAAGCCCTCCACTGTGCTACCAACGTCACAGACACACAAAGCACATCCATGAAAAGGAAACATTTCTCATTATGTTCTTTACATAGTACAAATGAATCAAGGGAAATTATTCACTGCACTACCACTATCACAGACACACAAAGCACTATCTATGAAAAAGGAAAGGTTTCTCACTGTGTTCTTTTAAGAGGACTGCTGAGGGACTTGAGTGAAGACACTTATAGCCTAACACGAGGTCTCATTTGTCATTTAAGATTTAGGCAAAGATGGAATATGTTTCTTTTGAGATTCATCAGGATAAGAAGAAAAAAAATAGGTGTCAAGGTGTCATTAAAAAAAAAAAACTATTCGAATTGACGAAATGATGGCAAAACATAGAATATTATCTATTTAATCCTTTTCAAAATTAAACTCGTTTAACTGTTGACTTGTTCACATCCTACAGAATCGTTCTTTATGTGGGGACACTTCAGAAATATCTAGGTATACTGTTTTTGCCAAGTATTCTTGCATTTTAATGAATTTACTGCAATGAGAGCATGCACTGATGGAACAGAGTGCTTTATTATAGCAGTAGTTTCTAGAGCTTGTAGAGAAATACTGTGTAAAAAGTTCACATGCTGCCCACCTAGGCTCAAAATTCTTCAGAATGCCTTGTATTGTAATGTTACATGCTGGAACGTTATGTGACTCGGACCTCCGGAGATGATCTGTTTGTGAACATTCACACAGTAGCACAGATTTTAATTACAGAGATCATCCTGCAGCAATGGGGACACAGACCAAGGGGGCAAGGATTAGATGAATATTACATGAAGGTACATGAAGATACAGAAAGGCACTTTGTCGTGCAGATGTTAACAATAACGTCATTAGCAAATAATAGCTGTTGACAAAAACAGAGAAAAGAGTAGATTAGAGAATGAAGGAGGCCAACGCCAACAAACAGCTCTAAATGGCCCATTGTCACAACCATGGCTCACGTTCCAGAATTGGTTCAGGGTAGTGAAAATCATCTGTACCTCTCCATCACCTCCTCACTCAACCATGAATTGAATGGGGGGGGGGAGGGGGTAGTGTGTAACCATGCCAATCTCTAAAGGTCATCTCTACCTTAAACCCGGCTCTCCTTCCTCCATCAGGAACAATAATGGGATTACGGACAAAACAAATTCTACCTCTGCAGGCAAAACGTGGGCCCACCACTCAATACCAATCACTTTTTGCAAGTTGTGCTAATCACTCCATATCCAATTATAATGTCATTTCCACTCCCAGTTTCCGGGGTTTGTGGGTGTTAATTGTAGTTAAAGGTTTGTGGTCTATTGCATTTGCTGCGGTTTAGAGAAGGTGATGTGTCGAGATGATGACGCCGTGGGAGACAAAAGATGTAAAGTGTAAGATAGAAGCAGATGAAGAGCTAACCAATCCCTTGCCTACCTACATATAGTAAAGAATACCAAAATTAAAATAAAAAAATCACTGCTGTATTTTGATATGAACAATGTTGATGTGGTGTCATATTTTAGACAAAAATGGATACCCTAATGCCATGGCTAAGAAACATAGCAATTATAAGAGAGTGCTTATTTAAAAGGTCATCTGTGTTGATTATAGACACTGCATCTGATGCAGAATGTGTATGATATTTTATTTGTCAGACATTTGTATTTGTACTTCCTCCGCTGGGTAATTTACACAATGACATAACTGGCAAAAGTATTACTGTCTAAGGTTCACTCCTTATTCTGAGTTGTTTCATCTAGTGTTCAGAATTCGAGCATTGAAAATAAAAAAAAAATCCAACTGACTCTATTAGAGCAAATTGTATACGTGTTTATTTGTTTGCATGTGCACATTAATATTCTGGGCGTCTTCATCAATTGATCTTTTGGTAATACTTTACTTGAAGGTATCTAAGAGTGACATGTATAAGTATATATACTTCTTTGATCCCGTGAGGGAAATTTGGTCTCTGCATTTAACCCAATCGGTGAATTAGTGAAACACAAACAGCACACAGTGAACACAGTGAGGTGAAGCACACACTAATCCCGACGCAGTGAGCTGCCTGCTACAGCGGTGCTCGGGGAGCAGTGAGGGGTTAGGTGCCTTGCTCAAGGGCACTTCAGCCGCGGCCCACTGGTCGGGGCTCGAACCAGCAACCCTCCGGTTACAAGTCCAGAGTGCTAACCAGTGGGCCACGGCTGCCCTATGACACTGTCATAATCCTAACACTAACCCTAATTTGTCATGACAAAAACGGAAAGACACTTGACAGAATCGAATGTACGTAAGCGTTATGTCATAAACATTTGTGACTTGTTTATAATGTTTATGACACGTTCATGACAGTGTCATGTCAATCTAATGTACTGTAGATATCTTCAAGTAAAGTGTAACTGATCTTTCTGTAAGCACTTGTGGGCCTTCTGAGTAGGACACTGAATTTATTTTATTGTCTTTAAAATCTAATACATCTAACGTGATTGCAGGTGTTGCTGATTAAGTCTCAATTTATTTACATAATGGTATGGCTATTATGTGTCTTATTAATGGCCTGTCTAACACAGGGTCCACACATACAGAATTTGTCATACCCACTTTGTCCTACATGTTAATGCATTCCATTAGAACAGGTGTACAACCTGTAATTGTAATGCCAGAACTATCACAAATAACACATGCATGATATGCATAAATGATGAATATGCAGTTAGGATGTTATGGCACCAAATATCCTCCCACCTCCCTATAAGAAACGTATGACTTATGTCACAGTGGGCTTGTCTGGAATTTGGATTTGGATTTTTCTCTCCAATGCTGGCAATGCCCAGCACTTCTAGATTGTGTTACCCTATAGAGATAGAAATATACTACAGCACAAGTTTACAATGGAAATGCTGATTAGAAATGTTATCTTTTGGAATTGTGATTCTGAAATGGGGTTGTGTTCCAGGAGAGCTGTCACATAAAGTGCCAGCCACTTTATACATGTCTGTAAAATCACTGTCACTAAGCTACAACAACAAAAACCAACACTGTTTGCATAGAATGCAAAAATAACATTGACTTGGCATGGTTTTGGGTGGTCACAGCCAACTCAGTAAGACAAGCATGGTGTGCCAAAGCATCATTATTCCTTTTGCACTAGGCAAGTTACTTTGTTCTTCTGTGGTTTTTCTGACACCAAAGATGGCCAACAGTATTCTCACAGCCAAATCATTTATCAGTGCATCAGTGAGCCAGGTTTTTATTTATTTATTTATTTTTATTTTTTTGTGAAATTATTTTGACTGTCTCCCAGTCATAGCAGACGACTGTGGATTGGAATCCTACCCAGATCTTTCCCAAATACAGTCCTGACCTGGCCCACATCTGGCTGTTACCTGTTCAAATTCGCCAACATAGGCAAACATTTGGAAAAATATATTTTTTTTTAGTTTGAGGAGGCAGTTCTGGTTGGATGGAATATAAAATGTACTGTTTGTGCAATTAGTACATAACCTATTCGCTGCCATCTTGCTAGGATTCTTGACAAGATGGCGATGACCTGAGCCTTTAGTTTTTGACCCAGACTCATAGTGCTATACTTAAAAGCACAGATCACATTTGCTTCTTGGAAATGGCAACATGTCACCAGCTATTTTGAATGTGATTCCTTGACTGGCATAGTATTATGAAAGAGTATCATGATAGACAGATACATGTAGAGTATATGTGTGAACGTATGGTAGAAGGCCTTAGAAGAAAGTCCAGGACTGTTTTTTAGTCCCAATAAATTCCTGCCCAGTGTTAGAGTTCAGCAATATATGTGTTCACATGCTACAATGTTTAGTAAAGGCCAACAGTCATCATAAACTGTTAATAAGCAATTTAAAATCAAATGAATAATGACACTGTATTTCTTGTTAGTAGTAGGTCTAGCTTGGATGTTAAGTTTATGAATGTATTCTTTATTTAGCTAATTATTGTACTTAAGACTAGCCAGTTGCAAATGATTATGAGTGTCAGTCCCTTTCAGTTAATGATTGAGTGTCAGTCCCTTTCACTGAATGCACACTCTATACTACAGGCACCTTACACAATATGCACACTGCAGAGACAATAACCAGAACAAAAAGAAATCCAGTCAAAAATGTATTAAGAAATAGAATTTAGTGACAAACAATTTACAATTTAAAGCACAGCCTTATGACTTTAGCTTGCATGTGTGAACATATGACCCCTTGCCAATATGTGTTTTTTTTTATTTACAATTGAAAATTATACACTAAAAAAAAAAATATATTATACATGATAGTGAAAATGGTCCACTTGTCATTTTACATAGTTCACATACAGTAGCTTCATTAAAATATCAATGTTTTTTTTGCTAGGCAGCTGTGGAGGGACTCACATTGGCCAGGATACCATAAAAAGTACACGTGTAACATGCATGCTTGTCTTTTATCATGGGCTTGAGTTCCCAAAATGAAACAATGGCTTTCTGAATTTACCCCTACATGGCCACAAAAGGCCTATTACACAAAGCCAACTGACTTCTGCTCTATGCCCATTCTGGTATTTTTTGAGTTTCATGCCAAATATAAAAGTATTTGATATGATGCTTAATTCTACAGCTTGAAGGCTGTCCAAAGTAACTCTCTTTAACATCTAATTGTGACCAAAAGCACAGCAAATCTGAATGAGGAAAGTGAGAGAGAAGACTAAATGAAGCGTCTGTTTAAGGTTTCATTAATTAGGCTTGTAGGCTCATGGCTCTCCATTCGCTTGGAGTCGCATGTAACATTCATATTTGCTTGTGTATTTTCCAGTAGCAGTTGAAAACAATTATCTTAGATTAAAAGTATTTAAAGCATTTCAACATAATGGTGTATTTTACATATTTTGGCACACATAGTTTTGAGAGAATTAATAATAAAAATCAATGTATGACATTTGTTAAATAGAAATTAGTAGACCATCACTCTGTAATTTCAGGTTTTTCTTTTATGACACTTGTCATACTTTTATACATTGTTAATAGTCCAACTATGCTGAAATATGTCTTAATGGTATTTCTAAAACAGCAGATTACAGCATTGTGCAAATTCTGCATTGTGTGATGTCATGATTATAATATAACATCATGTATATGTATGTACATATATAGACATATATTAAAGGCATGGTCTGCAACAAAACTGGTTGAGCATTAGAGTGTTACCTTATTACTGCAAACATTTAGCAAATCATCACTAATGCTGGGCATTCACTCTGTCCTTCACCAAGACACATAAGATCTGTGAGGTCCAGTTTTTGTTCTGAGTCACAACAGACACAGTCCAGTGTGTGTATCTTCATATAAGATCTACTCTGTGTCCACGTCACCTAGTCCCAGTAACGAGGACTCTGCTCTATGTTCAATTAAAATGCTGTTCTCAAAAAACACATGACATCTGACATGTAAAAATGACTCAATACATGGCAAAGTACCCATTTGAATTTAAAACCCAAAGGACGATCCCCATTTAGAAAGCCATTATTTGATTTTGGGCCTTAATTTGCAAAATATACATTTGTCTCATACATCTCTTTTGGCCATGATTTCACTATACAGAAAGCTCTTTGTCTTATATTTACATAGCCTGACACACCAATAATTTAACACATAACTTAATACTGAATATTCTGTGTTCTGCACAATGTACATCAAGATGGCCCTTACAGGGACATTGTAACATCTATATTGCTACAGAAAAAAAGAGAAGCTGACCCACTAATGAATCCCTATGATCCTCCCCATAATGTGGGAGTTTCCACTGAGTGTTCCAAAAATGGCCACTGGCTCCAATCACCAGTCCATTCATCACTTGAACTGTTTTTTTTAACTATATGGAGGGTGTTTTTACTGTTGAAAGGGAAAACTGATAAAGCCCTACTAGTACATTCAACTGAGGTGTGAGCAAAGTGCCGGTGTGTAATGAATCTGTTTGTCAAGTCATAGCTTCAACTCGCCTAGCGTTGAAATCCTGAGGTGATTTGACCTTCTCTTTTCAGCATTTCAATGGACAGTTGGTTGTTCTTCCTGCCTCCATGTTGATTCCCAGTACCATGCGTGAGCAGTGAGCTCTAAGCAGTGCTATCAGCAGTGCAGGATCTTTAGGAATGCTTTTCGGAACTCAATGTTGAAGGTGGTGTATATGATTGGGTTGATGGCGCTGTTCACGTACCCCAGCCATGTGAAAGCATTGTACATCTCCATGGGGACAACACAGCTGGTGCAGTGGGTTTTCAGGATGTGTGTGATGAAGAACGGAAGCCAACATATGATGAACACACCTGCAGGAGAGATCACAGGAGAGATTACACAATGGAGTTGACATCTTTGAGTACCTGCCTCTTCAGGCAAAAACGGCAATAGCTGCAGCAAGGCACTTAGATCCGATGACATTGTGGCTGCAAGCAAACACTTCCACCTACCCAGGACAATGGCCAGCATTTTAGTGGCCTTTTTCTCTTTGTGCTGCGATATCTTTTTCTTGCTTTGCGCCTTGCTCACCGCGGTGCGGGTTTTGCCATTGGGCAAGGCCTGGGTCTCTAGAGCTTTGCCAGCTGTCGGAGACTGGCCCTCTTTGGTGTGGCCGTTCTTCTCATCCCCGTTGACCTGCCTCTCGACTTGAGAGGGGTCGTCCGCGTTCACGGCAGATGGCCGCAGCTGGCCTGTTTCTGGGTAAAGCGTTTTCTTCCTCTCCGGTGGAGAGGTGCTCACCATTAAATCCATCTCCAGCTCACTGCCGTGGAGAGCAACATCCTTGACGAGGAGCTGCAATTACAGGGGCAAGCATACATGAGGCAATGATTAGATGAGCAATTTACCAGACCAAGGAAAAGAACCCTTGAGAATGTAAAGATTAAATAGAACTAGAAATGTAATGCCAGAGGAATTACAATAGTGGATGGAAAGCTGCTGGGTTAATGTTGGTGGGGAGATTCCTGAAAAAAAAACATTGAATCACTTGATCTTTGCGTTCATACAAACCCTTGTACCAAAAAACCTTGTGCGTCAGGCATTCTTGAGATATCACACTCAAGGTTTGGCCTTGACATTTGACTTCATCAGTGAGTCCATACAAATGTTCACACCAAATTTAAAGCATGTGCGTCAAGCCGTTCTGAAGTTGTGACACAAGCATGAAAGCTGGCCTTTGGAAAATGTAATTCAGAGTATGCAATGCAGGACTATTGTACCTGCAAAACGGGGCTTTCAGTTGGTGTTGATGACTGCTCATTCTGCAGCCAGCTAACAATTACTTTGTCAACGTTAAAATAATTTAATCAACGTCGCACTGCAACATTTATTCTACATCACTTTTGCACCCTTCATTAATATTAAAGCAACGTTGAAATTCTAACTACAGATCAATGGGATTTCAATGGTATTTCCACTAAAATTAATATTGAAACAATGTTGAAATTACAACCAAACTAAAGATCAACGTGATTTCAGTGCTATTTCAATTGATATTAAACCTCAGTAAACCACTATTAGCCTAATCTGGCAAAATATTGGGAAATTCATATCCTGCTTTATCTACAGCCAGGATAAATTTGGCTAGGCCTAGGTCTGTCTTGTTTAGGCTACACAAGCTTGCATAAATAACCATTGACAACTTGTTATCAGTTAAGCAAGTGCATTTATTCACTCTTCATCTAGAAATTCACGTGTACTGTGTTTTCCTGCCATCCATAGCAGTTGCAGTCAGCCTGATCCTTCAGTAGCAGAGTGAAGCGGCACCTAACAGAAATAGAAGGGGGGGGGGGCAGCTGTTAGATAAATATGTTCAACTGAGCAACAAACTAACAGCTAAGCCTACAATCAAGTTATTTTACGCCAGTGGTTCTCAAACTTTTTCTTTCATTCCCCACTTAGATCAAGGGGGCATTTTTAAACCCCACCTGTCCCTCATCGCTCTAAGAAAGTGGTAGGTCAAACTTAAAATTGTCAAATTTATTGAAATAATGACAAGTTCCAACTAGAAAACGCAATTCCAGGGAATTACCAATGCATGAAAATGCAAAACATATGGTGTGAAATATATTGTTAAAACAGATGATGTGCTAATTGGCAACCAACATGATGAGGTTTAATATAGTTGGAATGACTGAATAGTTAAATAGGTGGATGGCTTAAATGGTTAAATTATTTGCTAGGTATATGAGGTTTAATATAGTTGGAATGACTGGACAGTTAAATAGGTGGATAGTTTAAATGGTTAAAGTATTTACTAGGTAGATAAGGTTTAATGTAGTTGGAATGACTGAACTAGAAATGCAATTCCGAGGAATTACACGAGGGGATGCAGTCTGCTGGTTAGGGTGTTGGTGGGGCTGTTGAGCTTGCTGCTAGCTGAGCTAGATTGTATGCTTAGAAGCTGAGACAGTTGAATTCCTCACAGGTGACACCTGTGCCAGTGTTCTGATTAGCCTGGGAACTGCTCTGAGAACTACTTAACGAGCACAGCTGGCTCTATTATGACATCACAGCCCCCATTCAAGTCTATGGGGGAAAAATACACTTTTAATTACAAATATCTCAAAAACTATAAACTTCTCAAAAATGAAAAACGGATAGGACGGTAAAGCCTTGGAAGATCTACAGAACGGTGTTTGAACCAAATTTGTACGTTAAGCGGTTTGGGCTGAATAGCGCGCACAAAAAGGTAAAAAGAAAAATAATAAGAAGAAGAAGAAGTTTTCGGATTTCAATAGAGGGGATGCATCCCCTCTAACTAGGTAGATGATGTTTAATATTGTTGGAATGACTGCACCAGGTAGATGAGGTTTAATATAATTGGAATGACTGAACAGTTAAATAGGTGAAGAGCTTAAAAGGTTAAACTATTTGCTAGATAGATGAGGTTTAATATAGTTGGAATGACTGAACAGTTAAATAGGTGGATAGTTAAAATGGTTAAATTATTTGCTAGGTAGATGAGGTTTAATATAGTTGGAATGACTGAACAGTTAAATAGGTGAATAGTCTTAAGAGAATGAGACTGTATGCTTAAAGCCTGAGAAACTGACAGTTGATCCAGGTGGCCTGGCCACCTGGCATAAGATTCTAATTGCTATGATGTCATAAAGGCCAATGTTAAGTCTATGGGGAAATTGTCAATAGTTTTTAATTAATAGTTTAAAAAGTATAAAAGTTACAAAGATGAAATGTACAAAGCACCCATGTCCTAAGTAAGACCTACGTAACATAGTTTGAATGAAGTTTCTACGTTAAACGGTTGAAGCTGCATTAACTGCGTTAGAATATAATAACTAGAAAAGCATTTCCTGAAGGAAATACAGTGCATGAAAATACAAAAATATTATGTAAAATATCATACAGAGTAAAAACAAACTATATTGGTTGCTAAGTAGATGAGGTTTAATATAGTTGGAATGACTGAACAGTTAAATAGGTGGATACTTTAAATGGTTAAATTATTTAGGTAGATAGTTGATGATAACTGACAGTTAGAATGACTCTAATGTTTGCTAGCAGATAATAATGTTAACCAAGTTACTATGCTAACTAGATAATAATGTTAACCAAGTTACTATGCTAACTAGCATGCTAACAATGTTAAAATGCTAACTATGCTAACCATGTGACTTAGCTAACCTAGCTAATATTTTTTAGTAGCTATGCTAACTATGCTAACTAACATGCTAACATGCTAACTATGTTAACCATGTGACTTAGCCAACTTAGCTAATTAATTTCACAGTTATGCTAACTATGCTAATTAGCATGCCAACATGCTAACTATGTTAACCATGTTACTTAGCTAACTTATCTAATAATTTTTAGCAGTTTTATTAAAAATGCTAACAATGTTAGCAATGCTAACATGTTTAACTATGCTAACCATGTTACTTAGCTAATCATTTTTAGCAGTTTTGCTAAAAATGCTAACAATGTTAGTAATGCTAACATGCTAACTATGCTAACCATGCTAACTAGCTACAGTGGGTAGGAGTCATAGTTGATGACAAGTAACAGTTACAATGGCTGAACAGTTAAAAAGTTCAGTAGTTTAAAGGGTTAAATTGTTTAACAGTGAAATATATTAGTGAGGACTTTTATTTTGAAACAGTTTTTGGCAGAGGAAGATGAACAGGATGTGTAGTCTTAATAGTGCCAGTTTGTATGCTTAAAGCCTGAGACTGGCAGTTGATCCAGGTGGCCTGACCACCTGGCATAGGATTCTAATTGCTTAACGGCTCTATTGTGATGTCATCAGCCCATGTTAAGTCTATGGGGAAATTTTGATTAGTTTTTAATTAATAGTTTAAAAAGTATAAAAGTTACAAAGATGAAAAATACATAGCACCCATGTCCTAAGTAAGACCTACGTAATATAGTTTGAATGAAGTTTCTACGTTAAACGGTTGAAGCTGCATTAAACGCGTTAGAAGGAAGAATAAGAAGAAGCCTAGGAAGAACAGTACAGTGCATTTTCATGCACTGTAAATATATCCTCGGCAGCAGTTAAAATCAGCTGGTGCTGCAGATATAATAAATAAATACATAATGTGCCATTGTAAATTAAACACACATATTTCTGTTTTCCAGCAACATATTAGGAAGCATAGGCCAATATTTTACAGCATTGTACAATATATTCAATGAAATACCAACATGCTACATTAAATGGATCACTGCTGGTTGGGAAATATTTTTGAAATAAACTTTGCAGGGATGTGATGTAGGCCTACAGTGGCTCCCGAATCAGACGTTTCAGTGATTTCACTCAGATTCTCAAAGGCATAATACTGTCGCGATCGAGGCGCCTGTCCCATACCTCAAGTTTTTTGGTGAATGCAGTAATCTTAGATCTGCTAGGTGAGGTAGGTGCTTGTCTTATGGTGCTTTCTATTTGTCTTGTAAATCATCGTACACCCACTCGTACAACATGTACGAATGAGTGGCTATAGGAACGCGTTTCTCTCGAGCCACGAGGGGCATTAGCAGGAGGCTAGTCATTGTTATTGTTTTGTGCTACATGTAGCCTCTAGCTAAACGCCTGGAAAACAAATCGTTACATTGTATTGCAGGCACAGCAAAACCGTGCAATGCATGAATTGGCGACCGGATTGAAGCAGCAATGTAATCTAGTGTGTAAGAGCATTACATCAACATTAACTCCGAGGTACTCCAAGGTAAAGTGGGCGTGCCTGCCCAAAATGCCGCAAGAAAAGGTAATTTACACTTTCCAACTCGGACGGCGGATTTACGAGACAAATAGAAAGCACGGTTAGCCTTGTAACTGGAGATTTAACTCATTGAGCCACTCATACAAACGTAGTTTAAAACGAAGGCTAAGTTTCAGCCAGTGATTGTTTGCCATTTCCCTCATCAGGCCAGCTATCGCTACGAAAGGTGGCTGGCTGGCAATTTGAGTGCTTAGCTAGCTGCTACCGCCTCCACTGCACACAACCGCGAACCTAGAAACATGAACTTACTATGTTGCTAAGCTACAAGTTTAAAGCTAACGCCAGCTTGCTTGCTTACTTGATTAGCCGAGTCGTTTTAAACAGACTTCACACACTCCATTCAAATACAAAACACAAATAATTGTAACTTACATTGGGTGTGGTAGGAAAACGTCCGTTTCGTCGTCGTTTGTTGGATGAACCAGACAACAAGAACGTAAACTTTCTTTAAGAGGATGCTTGACAGCAGCAGTGCCTGTAGAATCGGTAGGAATAAATGAGGCAAGGAGAACGCTACTGCGCATGCGCACAAGTTAATTACGGGATATGTAGTTTTAGGGAGCACCAGATTGTATGCATTAGGAGCTGAGACCGTTGAATTCACAGGTGACACCTGTGCCAGTGTTCTAATCAAAGATTCGTTTCTAATTAGCCCGGGAACTTCTCTGGGAGCTTGACAAGCGCAGCTGCCTTTAGGCCATTATGACATCACAGCCTTTGAAGTCTATGGGGGGAAAATGAGCTTTTTACCATTTTTAATCCCTTATTTCTCAAAAAACTTTTTTAAAAATCTGAAAAAATAACTCTCTTGCCCCACTCCAGACCTTCAGAACGGTTATTTCAACATTTCTGTACGTTAAGCGGTTAGAGTCGCATTAATTCTTGGAAAGGTAAAAAGAAAAGGTTATAATAATAACTAGAAAAGCATTTCCTGAAGGAAATACAGTGCATGCAAAGTTGTTGCTGGGTTGGTTGCTAGGGTAATTATGGTAGTTGCTATGCTATAAAAGTGGTTGCTAGGTTGTTGCTAAGGTACTTAAGGTGGTTGCTAGGCTGTTGCTAAGGTAATTATAGTGGTTGCTATGCTATAAAATTGGTTGCTAGGTTGTTGCTAGGGTACTTAAGGTGGTTTCTAGGTTTTTGCTAGGGTACTTAAGGCGGTTGCTAGGCTGTTGCTAGGGTAATTTTAGTGGTTGCTATGCTATAAAAGTGGTTGCTAGGTTGTTGTTAGGGTATTTAAGGTGGTTGCTAGGCTGTTGCTAGGATAATGATAGTGGTTGTTATGCTATAACAGTGGTTGCTAGGTTGTTGCTAGGGTATTTAATGTGGTTGCTAGGCTGTTGCTAGGGTCATTATAGTGGTTACCATGCTATATAATGTGTAAATAGTAAAAAAAATTGGGATAAATAGAGAGATAGATAGAGAAAATGGGATAAATAGAGAGATAGATAGAGAAAGTTATTGAATTTGGGATAAATAGAGAGATAGATAGTAAGTGAGAGAAAGTAAAGAAAAGGAAGTGAAAGAAAGTTGGGATGAGAAGTGAGCTATTCAGTTGAATGGAGAGGGACACAGAGAAGAGGTTCCATTGAAGTTGCTGCAGGCAGTCAGTGAGAGAGCACAGGTGCAGTTGATTGCATTCTAATTCCTTAATAGCCTATTATGATGTCATAAAGCCAATGTTAAGTCTATGGGAATTTTTATTTAATATCTCAAAAAGTAAAAGTCGTAGAAATATGAAAAGTCATAGAACGAAAATTTGGTTCAAGAGCTACATGTCAAAGTTTGAACCAAGTTTCTACGATAAGCGGTTCAAGTCAAATTAGGGCCTGGAAGAATAATAATAATAGAGAATAAAAATAAGTCAGAAGAAGCCTGTGGAATAACAACCAAGTAATAATGCTAACCAAGTAATAATGCTAACCAAGTTACTATAATAATATAGTGCATTTGCATGCACTATAATAATGCTAACCAAGTTACTATGCTAACTAGCATGCTAACAATGTTAAAATGTTAACTATGCTAACCATGTGACTTAGCTAACCTAGCTAATCATTTTTAGAAGTTATGCTAATTAGCATGCTAACTATGCTAGCATACTAACTATGCTAACCATGTGACTTAGCTAACCTAGCTAATCATTTTTAACAGTTATGCTAACTATGCTAACTAGCATGCTAGCAATGCTAACATGTTAACTATGTTAACCATGTGACTTAGTTAACCTAGCTAATCATTTTTAGCAGTTATGCTAACTATGCTAACTAGCATTTTAACTATGCTAACATGCTAACTGTGCTAACCATGTGACTTAGCTAACCTAGGTAATAATTTTTAGCAGTTATGCTAACTATGCTAACCAGCATGCTAACAATAGTAACATGCTAACTATGCTAACCATTTTTAGCAGTTATGCTAACTATGCTAACTAACATGCTAACATGCTAACCATGTTACTTAGCTAACTTAGCTAATCATTTTTAGCAGTTTTGTTAAAAATGCTAACTAGCATGTTAACTATGCTAACTACGCTAACCATGCAAATTAGCTACAGTGGGTAGGAGTCATAGTTGATGACAAGTAACAGTTACAATGGCTGAACAGTTGAAAAGTTCAGTAGTTTAAAGGCTTAAATTGTTTAACAGTGAAATCAAAGATAATGAATGCGTAGCAAGATGGGTCGTCCTAGTTCATGTCTATGAGGGCAAAGTGGAGTTCAGTCAGAGACAGGCTCTGGTTCAGTTCCCGCCTGCACAGGGGCGTGTCACTGACGTATGACTTACGTTTGAACGCCTCGGTTCCACGCCAGACAAGCCGGAGTACAAAATAAACTTGGTGTACACCTTCATTAATGTTGATTTTCTCCCGACTGGAGGGTCATACTATCACGACATTCTACTGAAATAGGGAGGAGGGTTTAGAGATCATGATACCGTGTCCGAAATGTGCATCCATTGCTCAGAAAAATAAGGCTTTGACAAATTCTGGGAAATTCTTGGATTCGGCCATAGACCTCAATGTTAAAAAGAGAGGCGTGTACTGCTACCCTATTTGCATAAATTTCCAGGGACAGGAAATGGCCTCTCATGAAGTATCTTCGTAATCAACCATCTTTGGTGAAATATTGTAGTGAGGACTTTTATTTTGAAACAGTTTTTGGCAGAGGAAGCAGTTGAACAGGATGTGTAGTCTTAATAAGGCCAGTTTGTATGCTTAAAGGAAAACTTGGCAGGATTTCCCCCTCTGCTGGAGAAATTGTGCATTATGCTATTTCAAACTGTGGGAAAAGGTAATGATAAAGCACATGGATTTGTTTACAAGCTAGCGAACGGTTGGCATAAGTTTGGCAGAACTATGTGGATGTTACAAGGTAAGAAACACGATTTAAAACTAGTTTCTTGTTTCTCACTTCTCTTTCCGGGACGGTAGTCTCAATGTTGCAAGGTTGGTTTTCCGCCTGAGGACGCTAGGTGCAGCGGGGAAAGTCACCATTTTCACCGGAACAGGTCATTTAACCATCCAAATGATTTGTAAACGGGTATATTACGTTGAAATGGTTGCCAAGTTCCCCTTTAAAGCCTGAGACTGGCAGTTGATCCAGGTGGCCTGAACACCTGCCATAGGATTCTAATTGCTTAACGGCCGTATTATGATGTCACAATGAGCAATGTTAAGTCTATGGGGATTTTAAAAAAGTTTTTCTTTAATAGTTTAAAAAGTATAAAAGTTTCAAAGTTGAAAAGACATAGCAGCTTGGTCCGTTTGAATACCTACGTTACAAAGTTTGAATGAAGTTTCTAAGTTAAACTGTTCAAGAGAAATTGCGTACGGAAAAAGTGGTAAGCGGAATAATAAGAAGAAGTTGTTGTTGTTGCCTAGGAAGAACAGTACAGTGCATTTTCATGCACTGTAATAATAAGTCAGAAGAAGTCTAAGGAATAACAATACAGTGCATTTGCATGCACTGTAAAAAAATTATAATAAGTCGGAAGAAGCCTAATGAATATACAGTGCATTTGCATGCACAGTAATAATAAGTCGGAAGAAGCCTGTGGAATAACAATACAGTGCATTTGCATGCACTGTAATAATATGTCGGAAGAAGTCTAAGGAATAACAATATAGTGCATTTGCATGCACTGTAATAAGAAGAAGAAGCCAGGAGATTTCAAGATAGTGGATTCCATCCACTATAATGAAGAACTTAAGCAAATTACATCGCAATTTTGTACACATAAATGTTGGGTTATAGGTCAAATGGAGGCACATTTACATACACCTTTGTTGTTATTGCTGGGGATAGTTCCATTGGTCTTGACGATTACTGTGCATAGCTTCACATCCTCTGGATGAGTGCACTTGTCCTGAATTAGAAGAGACATACAGTTCACATCTTTTGAGAACTAAATTCAGTAATAACAGAGGAGATTAAATTAAAGAATACATTTCATATCCAAGATAATCAAATCTGTCAACCACCGGACTGGTTATATTCTCATATGAGACGGGGATACTTCAGTAATCTTAGAAGACATGTCTTATTTCAAATATATTTAAAGAAAGTACAGCTACAGTTAACAACAAAATGATTCATACCCCTGGCAAATATTGATTTAATGTTGATTTTCTCTTGACCAATATGTTTGTTTTGACTGAAAATGAAACTGCCACATGGCGAAAGGTTGTAGGACAATGTGGTAGAAATATTGAATCAAAAAAGAAGCATTTTCATCTTTTTAAAAAAAAAAAAAAATATGGAATAGCATGTCCAAAATTATTCATACCCTTTTTAAATAATCAGTGGAAACATCTGTATTTGCATTCACAGCTCTCAAAAGTGTTCTTATAATATCTACCATGCCTCTCCATGCCTCCACAATGATTCTAGACCGCACCTTTTTGGCAGCAATCTGGGATTTGAGGCAGGAACGATTCTTTGCCATCACTCTGGCCTTGTGCTCCCTTTTTTGACGGATTGAGGCCTGGATTCTGGCTAGGTTGCCCTAAAATGTTGATATTGTTCTCAGTTAACCATTTATTGCCATGTCTGGCTGTATGTTTTGGATCATTGTGTGGTTTAATGGTCCAATGTCATCTTTTGGGGTAGGTCTCTCAGCACACTGCATGCCTGATCTTTTCCCCCAGAATTTTATGTAGCCCCTTATTTTAGTGTTACCGTTTACTTTGAGAATGTCACCAGGTTAAAAAAACAATATTAAATCAATATTTTGGGTTGAATAATTTTGTTCTTAACTGTACTTCAAACAGGCAAAAAGCAAGGCAGTCAACTGAACCTATTAATTTATCACGGCAATTATGACGGTATACTGCCAAAATCAATATAGAGATAGGTCAAAGGTCAGGAGGCTAAACTGATCATTAATGCTATTTTTGTGCAGGCACCACAAGACACAGAAGACACAATAACAGTTTAAAAGCTCAGCATCTAAACCAGACAGTGGCATTCTCCTAAAGTAATGGACAAAATAACAGTATTCAGCACAGTGCATGTCTTCAGTTGTCAGCGATATAAATTCTGTACATGAACATAAATTCTATGTTATGTTAGACAGAGCACTTTGATTTTCTTCATAGCGCCAGACCTGGATTAGGCTTCTAGTTATCATAGACAAAACACAAATGACAAGGAACACACACATTAAGTAACAGAGTACCAAATTTATGGGAGCCACTACCACCCAATACATAGTGATACTGATTCTGTGGTAATGCAACCAAACTGTTAATGCAACGTAAAGAAACACATCCATTCGAGGAGCCCACAATACACACCCGTACACTGGCTGAGATGGGGATGGCCTCTCACCTTGGGAGTGGCATGAGGATCAATGTCTGTTGCTTGGCAGCCGCGCTTGGTGTTGACACGTTTGCGGCGCTTGCGGAGGACTACGTAGATCTGCACATACACCAGCAGCGTGATGATGAACGGGACGTAGAAGGACATGATGGAGGAGTAGACCACAAACGCCGGGTTGGCGATCTCACACACCGCGCCATCTCGAGTCGCTGCAAGACAATATACACGAGTTGCACAACTCTGTTAAACAACTCTGTTCCCATCCATATACTGGAGATAGATGGCTGAATATAAAAAAGGTGAAAGGACCTTAAAGGAGCATAATGTAGTTCCTTCACCTTCAAATAATGACTGCAGTGCACTCTCATTTTGATGCTACACTGACAATACAGACAATGGAGTCTCTGCCAGGAACGCCTGGTACTGCACTATACTATTTAATGTTGTTGTGGTGGGTAGGAGCACAACACTCTTTGTCAGTTTTAAACTAATTGGTCAACCCCTTAGTGCTAAATTGGTACCCACTATGTTGATGTAAATTGACAAAAAGGGGAATTTCTGCATTGTGCTACTTTAAATGTTCTTTGAGATTCCTTGTTGTCGATTACCTGTATTATTTAACCCAAACAATAGGGGGCAGGATATGGCAAAGGACAGGACCCAAACCACAGAGATCATCAGCGTGACTCGTCTTCTGGAGCTGTATTTTGTGTTGTACAGCATTGGCATGGCAACAGCGGTATACCTGCAGGTGTAACATCAAATGCATTTAACGACTCTAGGCAAACTATGGCTAAAAATAGTGATGAGCCTGTGAAAAACTGATTAATTTTCACACTGCTTTGCTCATATAATTTACACTGTGCTGAATCTATGAGCTAAGTGTCCAAATTGATTATGAAAAGGGCATGGACATCAATATCTGCTTCATATTCTGCACTGTAAACAGCTGGATGTGTGACACTGCTTGATGACTGAGCGATGATTATGGAATTATCAATAACACATTATTGCCTATTGTGAGTTCATAACCAAACCATCATGGATCCTTCTCTCCACCATATTGCTCATTAAAAGGGCCACGTTGAACACTAATGCACCACAGCCTCTCTAAGACCACAGAACATTTTTAATTTCATATTGATTTTATTTTCCTGCGGAGGATTACCTGTCAATGCTAATAGCGCAGAGATTAAGGATGCTGGCAGTGCACATCATGACGTCCAGAGTGACAAAGATGTCACAGTGGACCTTACTGAACCTCCATTCTCCCACCACCTAGAACATGAAGACACAAAAACGAAGAGACCACGTTTAGAGCCAGAACAAGTAATGTTGTTTGTTAGAGTACAGAGGTCAGAACAAGTGCATCCACCTGCAGAATGGAATGTTAAGGTAGCTTGCTTCCCTATTGGCCAGCATTGTCCTGACTGAGAATGATTTTCCCAATGCCTTAAGGTACAGTATAAGACCTGGAACTTTCACAAAGTTATGAAAACAATACTTGCATGATTCCACAAATAGAGGACATGTTTAGTGCCAAAACAGGACTGGCATAATTAAGGTAGCTTGCCAGCATGATGCCTCAAAGTATGAGACTCGAAACTTTAACAAGCTATGAAAACAATTTGCACATGCTTCCACAAATAGAGTCCATGTTTAGTGCCAAAACAGGACTGGTGATATTAACGTATAGATTTGAACAAATGCACAGTAGCCTATACCAAACAAAAGGGGATCTGGTCGTAATGTATAGACCCTTTCAACAATCTTGTGGGGCCAACTATGATGGCCCTTTAAAAGTATGAAAGACATGGGGCGACACTTTAACAACAATTCTTCCTAGTATGCACATCCATGATCGAAAGCTCAGCACAAAATCACAATGTATGAAAACAATTTTTCTATCACGCTGATACGAGCAAGTTGGCAAGCTAATCTTTTCTGATCTGACGCTAGCGTGTAATAACCCTATGAATTACTGACAAGCTAGCATAACATGCACCGCATGTGCCTCCTGTAGTTCCACCAGGCGTGTGGCATTGCACTGGCATCATAACTCACTGGTGTGCAAACAGCCAAATCCACAAAGCCTTAAATAACTTATACAACCTCCACAGGGATGGATGGCTAAAAATTGTGGGGACAGAATGGTGTCATCCCATTGAGAAGCATCTTACATTTATTTGAATCACAAGCAAAGTGGTAAGTAATTTAATCTGTTGCCTAGAATTTACAATGTAATCATAGCACATGTCAGCAAACAACCGGTTTCATCTACAGGCCTACAACATGCTATTTGAATAATTCCAGGGCCTTATGAAACTGTCACCAACACTGGATGCAATTACCTTGAATCAGTTGTACTACTAGTATTTGGTATTAGTTACACTGAACAAGATTACATCAGCATTTCCATTTAATGTGTAAGGATGCACAAAAGCCATAAATCACTTGGGAACGACATCTAAGCTGTACAAGCTCAATTAATTCTGTTCAAATTATGATGTCGGGGTTTACAACATCATCTTCCAGCCAGTTCAGTTCAGATATGTTTTTTATTGCAGTCGTAAAGAAACGGAGGGAGCCAGCTTCGTAAAGTTGACTCCGTGTTCCAACACTGAGCGAGCAAGCTTACCTCCAGATAGACCACCCAGGGCATGACCAGTGTGGCCACCAGGAGATCGGCCACGGCCAGACTCACTATCAGGTAGTTGGTGGTGGTCTGCAGGGCTTTTTCTTTGGAGACGGCCATACACACCAGCACGTTGCCGAAGACGATGACGAAGATAAGCAGCGTGAGAAGCATGGCATAGTAGTTGTATGGATGCTTGGGCTGGCAGGCCGTGCCGTTGACCGTCCCATTGTCATAGTACGTGTCGTTGTAGGCATACTCTGTGAGGAAATCCATGAGCTGTAGCCAGACAGAGAACCTGGAGAAGAGCAAGAACCAGAACAAGATAACTCTTCAACTTATACATATAAAACCTGGAGAAGAGATAAAGTAGCATATGATATGGGACCACAACAAGAAAGCTATTTAACTTATACATATAAAATACAAATAAAAAAACATCAATGGCCTTGTACAGCCACGGTGGAAGACTGGTATTTCAACCAATGTGTTTTCTTTCTTTCAGACAATCTGTGGCTGTTTTGCTCCATACATCATTGACTGAACATGGGCCACATTTCAGCTCAGCATCCTCACTGATCAACTAGTCATCTCACAACTAAATTGAACTACATTTGGCCAGGTAATTTCCATTTGAATTTCAAAAGTGTGTATCGAGCATTTAAATTGATTTATTTATGAGGAAGACATGCTTGCTTCCCTATTGACCAGCATTGTCCTGAGAATCATTTCCCCAATGCCTAACGGTATGAGACCCGAACTCTTAACAAGCAACGAACACAAATCTCACATGCTTTCACAAACTCCATCTGTTTTTATTGTACCATTAAAAGTCAGACTCTGTAGGCAGCCACCCCCGAGACTGTAATATCCCCATCTTTTTTAAACACAATACAATGGAGACATTATAGTGCCAGAAAGTCTGTTCTTATTTCGTGGTGACCTTTACATGGCATTTTGCAGAGGTGCAAGTGATTAAGTTAAGAGCTTTTCATCTCAAGGCCAGATGAGGTGAGGCAAGAGATTTGGACACACAAGTTAACCCACCTGCATTTGCTAACAACCAACCCTTAACATTTACCAACAAGCCATGAGTAAATGAGTAAGACTTGAGATAGACATTTCCTGGTGTACTCATTCGTAAGGAACTTAATTCTCACATGTGTTTTCAATAGAAATCTCCATTGAAGTCATTTAGTCTAGTAAGTGCAATCCATGTTTGGGAAAGCAGGCCTATGTGTTTGGTAGCAATCATGCTGACGTAACAGTACAGCGTTATGGCTTTGTGTTGTGCCGTAACAATGCTCTTATTTCACGATGCCAGCGTAGATGTAGTAGTGGGGGAATATGCTGGACTCGCCCTGCCTCACGTGTGGAGGTTGGGACAGACGGCTGGTGTAATTCACCCTGTCAGCCTCTACTCTCACCTCTGCGGGATCTGGAGGTTTTAAGCCCAAATTGTAATTCTAAACGCCTTAAGCCATTATCGAGTCCTGTCGCCAACAGCACTCCATCACCCCCACCACACACACACACACACACACACACGCACACACGCACACACACACACACACGCACGCATACACACACACACACACACGCACGCACGCATACACACACACACACACACACGCACGCATACACACACACACACACGCACGCACGCACAGTCACCTGTCTCTCTCTTCTTCTTTCTCTCTCTCACAGCCACACACAATGTAATACAATGTAAGGAAAACAAATACAGAGGTCAAATAAATACAATAGCTATACACATGCACCATCTTAAAGAGGTAGACAGAAAAGGAGTCAGTCTCAAAAGCTAAATTAGATTTTATTTTATGGTAAGATACATTAAACTCCTGCTTTTATTTCATGGTTAATAGTCCCACAGAAACATAATGTAAACGTGATGCAAAGTGGATTGGTATGGTTCAGGAATCCCTACCTTACCCTTGGGAAATAATGTCTTAAAATATTGGCACACAAGAATTACAGGCTCACAACAATAGACTAGAGGAAAATAGGTAATTTCAACCCCTGCCAGGTAGCAATTACCAGCAGGATTCATGGGGCCAGTCGATAGTCTTTGGCACTTTGTCTTAATGAAGGCACAATTTGTCCCCTGTAACTTCTTTCCTGAAGGTTGTTGATTTGTAGATCTGGAATATATGCTTTTTAGCTTCAAATAACAAATTAACTAGGATATAGTAACCATTGGGTATGTATGAAGCAATGACCTTTGTGTTTCAAAGCATCTAAATGTATACTTATTCGGGACAGGGTTTAAACCAAGCACATCTAAATGTATACTTATTCGGGGCAGGGTTTAAACCAAGCACATCTAAATGTATACTTATTCGGGGCAGGGTTTAAACCAAGCACATCTAAAATTGATACAAAATGCAAAACCCCCGGACAGAAGCAAACAGAGCAATGTCTTTCATAACGGACTGGTACAGGTGTGTTAAAAGACATTAAAGGTAATGAGATCAAATCTAATGCAATGGCTGAAACAAGCCCTAACACTGAGGAGTGCCATTAATATCCGCAGGGAAGCAGCTAATTTGTGATACAATATGTGTTAATCTGCAGGGAAGCAGTTAATCTGTGATAGAAAAGGAAAGGGAACTAGAATAAAGAGGAGAAACACTATCTGTCAGCAGATGAATAGCTCAGTAGAACACAGTGCTAAATGTGTATGGACTCATGAACTACATGGTGCATTTAATGCAATGAACAGTTGCATTAATTGCATTAGTTGAATAGCTTTGTCTATTGCCATGGCATGCCATGATATACAGCCATGACAAGACCTTTTCTAGCCAGAGACCTGGATGAGACAAATAGATTTGAGATTATTCAAAATAAACCAGGAAGATAATCTACTTTTTGGCTCATCCCAGTGACCAAAAAGGACAGATTTAAATAACAAAGGTCTGAGTTATTTTTATTTCACGGAATATATTTAACAACTTTACTCATGATCTGTGTTTGCAATGTTATTGGTCCTGGAGGTAGATCCTGGTTCCTAGAATTTGAAGTTCCTGAATCTGGCAAGTTGTGGAACTGAAGCAAGACTCAGGGCCTGAGGAAGGCAATAGCAGGTCATGCGGTATGACTCATAAATACCGCTGCTAGGTAGGCACGACATGGAGGGCATGACTATGGAACTGCTACTAAGCCAAGGCAAGCACACCACTACTAAAACTAGATGTACCGCAGAGCGGTACAAAATATGACCGCCGCCCAGTCCAGCACATTTTTTCCACAAAAATCACGCTGAAAGGCATATATGATTCTAACTGTCTCACTGAATTGCATTATGCACACTCAATTCTCACTGGTATCTGCTAGACAACAAACACCAAAACATAGTTCATAGATTTCACATGTAAAATACATTTTATACAACCCCACCCCCATCTTGCCTGTTCATACTTCTGAGAAATTCTTGAATTGTGTGCATGTGTGCGTGTACATGTTTATGTTTATGTGTGTGTGTGTGCGCGTGCGCGTGCATGTGCTCGTGTGTTTGCCTGTGTATGTGCCTGTGTGTGTGCATATCAAAAAACATATCAATGGAACTGTTTACAGATGCATTTCAAAACTTAAGAATCATCCAGTAAGCAGTATTGGAGCCATTATCTGCAAGTGGAAGGAACATCACTGCATCATCAATCGGCCATGCACAGGATCTCCTCACAAGATTTCTGACCAGGAAGTCAGAAGTGTAGCCTAAGAGCCAAGGACCACTTGGAGAAAGCTCCAAAAAGACTTGGAGGCAGCAGGTTCAATTGTTACAGAGAAAATCATTGGCAATGCACTCCAGCTCCATGGCCTCTATGCACGCACACCCCGCATGACTCTATTACTGAAGAAAAAAATGTCGAAACTCGTTGAAAGTTTGCTACAAAACATTTGGACAAGCCTATTAAATACTGAGAGAATGTATTCTGGTCAGGCGAGAGAAAATGTTAACTTTTTGGATGTCATACTACACACCATATTTGGAGGAGAAATGGCACTGTGCATCACCCTAAAAATACCATACCAACAATGAGTTTTGGAGGTGGAAGCATCAAGGTGTGGGGCTGTTTTTCATCTCATAGTACTGGCAGACTTCACACAGTTGAAGGAGCGATTTTTCCTGGGAGAATCTTGCACCAGGACGATGAGTATGAGACATGGCTAGACCTTCCAGCAGGACAATGATCCAAAGCATTCAGCAAAGGAAACTCTCAATTGGTTTCAGAGAAAGGAAATCAAGGCCCTGACTTTAATCCAATTGTTGAAAAAGTTTGGAAGTTACCTAAAGATCAGGATTTACAAGAGGGACCCCTGGAATCTTCAATATTAAAAGACTATCTGTTTAAAAGAATGAGCCAAAATCACACCTGAATACTGCAACTGATTAGTTTAGTCATACAGGAAATGTGTTGAAGCTCTCATTACAAATAATGGCTTTTCCACAAAGTATTTAAGAAATTTCAGTAGGCGTGTTCAATATTTTTTACCTGTGGCATTCCATTTTTTTACTCATAACTCTACTTATGGACATTAATGTTTGGAATTTTTATATGTGTGGATTACCTAAGTTAATACTAATGTCTGGTGAAAATTTCATGCAAATAGCCTCACTGGAAGTACACTTACTGAAAAAAAAAAGTTGACGTGTTCAATACTTGAATTGATTGATTACTGTGAATGTATGTGTGTGCGTGTGTATCTGTTTATGCACGTGTGTATCTGTTTATGCATATGGAATGGGTTTACATGACCCCTGGAGGCAAACATACGCAAAAATTGGTCATCCTAGGCCCTACAGTTCTCAAGATATTCACAGAAAACTGTTGGTGTACGGTCACTAAATGTACACATAAATTAATTTATTGTATGGCCCCCCATCAACGAAAGTCCACGAAACTTGGTATGCATTTGGAGGGTGTCATAATGATCCTACACTTTCAATTTCGTGCAGTTTTGACCATGTCAGCCAGAGATATTGTTATTAAAACACCTAATTTTTTGCTTTTTAATTTTAAACTAGGTGGCGCTATACATGAAATAAGTGGTAATGGGATGGGTTGACATGGCCCCTTAAGACCAACATACAAAAAAAGGTGGTCCTCCTAGGCCCTCTGGTTCTCGAGATATTCACAGAAAACTGTGTCCGGCCACCTACAGGCCAGTTGGTGTACAGTAACATAAATTAATTCATTATTGTATGGCCCCCATGAACGGAATTCCACGAAATTTGGCGTGCATTCAGAGGGTGTCGTAATGATCCTGTACTTAGTGCAGTTTTGACCATGTTAGGTCACAGATACCTGCGATTACAACACCTCATTTTTACTTTTTTGTTTTTAACTAGGTGGCGCTATATATGAAATGACTGGTTATGGAATGGGTTGACATGGCCCCTTAAGATTAACATACGAAAAAAAGGTGGTCCTCCTAAACCCTACGGTTCTCGAGATATTCACAGAAAACTGTGTCTGCCCTACCCTCCTTTCGGGGGTCCAGTCCAGCGGGGGGGCTACAGATCAAAACCAAAAATGATGGCTTCGCTGCTCGGCGGTCATAATAAGCCCACTTATACAGTCAGTCAACTGAAAATCTGACTAAAGAAATCTCACTAAATCTCTAAATTAGGTGATAATTGGGTGATAACTATGATAATGATTAAATTGGGTGATAATTATGATTATGATGAATAGCTATGAACTTTATTGTAAAATCTTTCTATCTTTGAAATAATACATCTGCTACAGCTGTGGTTCATGAACATTTAATCAGTTATAAACAATACACGATATCCACTACATAGACTACTTTAAATAAAATACAGTTACATAAGTAATTGCATGATTTTTCACAAGGAATGTTAATTATTGAAGACCTCATCATTTTAAACGTCAACTGTCGTCAGTCTACTGGACTGGGGAGATCTCTAAGATATTTATGATGGATTTAATGTACAATTCTGAATAATACATTGCGATGCCTGTTGAGGACAGGCACTGCTTTGGTCCCCTGATATCGTCTGAAGTATCAGAGTAAAAGCCAATTTATTGGGTTTATGGGCTGGGATCCCCGGTCACATGATACCTCAGAATTGAGTGACTGTGATGGGTCACTAATAGAACTCTCAGGGCTCTCTTTTTCTCTGCCTTTCACTCATGATCTTTCTCTCTCTCACACACACTCTCTCTGACACACACACACACACACACACACTACATTACTACATGCACACTACTCACCAGTACCTACACACACACACACACACACACACACACACACACACATACACACACACACACACACACACACACACACACACACATACACACATCACAGGACACATTTTTATTCTGCTAGCTATGCCTCAAGGGCCACAGATCTGGCTTTGGCCTGCTGACGCCCCTGCTCTGTCTGCTTTCATTTGTCCAGTCAGACGCCCACACACAGAGACACACACACAGACACACACATACACACACACACTCACACAGACACACACACACACACATGAGAGAGAGACAGAGAGAGAGTGAGCGTCCATCCACTCATCTCGGCTAGTGTCCAGAGACTTAAGGGCCCCCGTCGCATGAGCAGGGCACTCATGCTGCCTGACATCATTATCCATGTCCAAGGTGCTTCCTGGCAAATGCTGTAGCCACTTGAGCCATCGGCTAGAGTAACGACATCGGTCATCTGGAGTGGCACCATGGCACGACCTCTGTGGCCTAAACACACATGGCGTAAGACGCTCAGTAAGTGAGACTGAGACAGTTCAGCTCGTGGCCAGTGTCTCCGAGCGCTGCTGGGTTCAGCTCCTGCTTGCTCAAGGGCTCTTGTTATGACATATTGCCTGAGCAAGCTGCTCTATGGGCTTGAAGTCTTCACACAGAGAACATGACAAGAGATGCTAGGAGAGCCAGATCCCAATCTCCAGAAAGTGGACGGCGTAGAGGTATAATCCTCACCAAGGGAAACCAGAAAGGTTAAAGGTTAACGCTTTTGTGCCCACTTCAGACGTATTTGTTTCGCAACGTGTGTGTAAAATTATTGCGAGGTATGTACAAACAGGCCGCAATGATGTAAAAGCGCAAACTGCTTATCGCAGGAGCTGAAAATGGCAAATTGCGTTTTTCGTGTCATGCATATGCAGTCATGGGAGGATGCAGGCGAAAGTGGGAGCGCCTAATTATGTATTCCGCGGGATGTACAAAGATTGCTCGTCTATTCTGCGCCTAAATACTTCCGCCTTGTAAAAGCAGGTGTAAATCCAAATTGCAGTTCAATGCGTCAATAAGAGAACCTTTCAAAGACAACAGAATCGCTATTTAGAGCACCAGTTTTTGTACTATCAAAAGCAACCTTAACTCTCGTTGGCCTTTTGAATGTCTTACTTTCACTTTCACGTCATTCACTTAAACTTTCCTACTTGCTAGATTTGACCTTCCATAGGCCAAATAGGCCATCTTCCATAGCCTACGTGCACAAGTAGTTTGAGTAGAACTACTGATCTTCATGATCTCCCTGCTTGTTGACATCTTATCATGATTGCTAAACGTTTCATTCTTTTTAATGCTGTCATCAGTTAACTTCATTCAACTGTGCTTGTACATAGGCTATTCCGTTCAGTTGTGGACCTTCGTAAATTGTGGTAGGGGGCGGAGAAAGGCATAGAAAGGCGCAGATTACACTTAAGTTTGATACATACGACGTACACTTGGGTATGACTGCGTTCGCAATCTGCGGTTTTTCCATGGCGCTGATAACGCTACTTTCGCAAATGTACGTACATCTGTCCCAGAATGTCATATGTTATTGTGATGCCTCCTGACTGGAGATTCCCGAGGGCAGGAGAGTACAGGGTTATGTCAGAAGTACATGGTAAGAACTGGAGTCCAGGGGGGTCGCTGACAGAGCTCATACCATGTACAGGTCCGAGTGCCCACAGGGACCCAGGTTCATATCCGAGCTGCAGTAATTTCCCGATCCCACCCCATCTCTCTCTCTCTACTTCACACTTCACTTGTAAATACAGGCAAAAAGCCCCAAATCTACTTTACAAAAGAGAACTTGAGTCCAGCTACGAACGTCCTCTCTCCACACACCAGCACATACTTCATCATTAGGCTTCTGCATCCAGTAATGTGAACTGGGCATCTGTTAGTGGGCATCCGTGGCCTCCTGGTTAGGGACTTCAGGTAGCCAGTTCGATCGCTGACTGGTAGGAAAAATGTGGGTGGGGGGAGTGATTGAATAGCACTCTCCCACATTCACATCCACGGATTAGGCACCTAACTCCCAACTGCTCCCCAGGCGCCGGATTAAGGGCTGCCCACTGCTCTGGTTGTGTGTGTGTGTGTGCTCCTAGTGTGCCCACTGCTCTGAGGGTGTGTGTGTGTGTGTGTGTGTGTGTGTGCTCCTAGTGTGCCCACTGCTCTGAGGGTGTGTGTGTGGGTGTGTTGTACACTACCTCCGGATGGGTAAAATGCAGAGAACTTGAATTTCCCCTTGGGGATCAATAAAGTATCTAAAATCTAAAAAAAAAAAAAGCTCTGTCCACTACCTATTATCTTACTAAAAGGACAGTAAAAGGACACAATTCTATTAGTTCTTACACTCACTGCAGGTCCTGCTCAATTGATTTAGCCAATGTAATATGGCATACGGTATGTAGAGTCTACTGAATAAATTTAACGCAATCTACAATATAATTACATATTGATTACATAAAACAATAAACAACAGAAACAATTAAAAACAATGCTTGTGTGTGCTTTGCTTGCCCTAAGTCTTATGAACAATATTTTCTGGCTTGAAGCAATGTTTGACCTATTAATAAAGGTTAACTGTAAGCATTACATTATTTTTTCATCTGTACTGCTGTAAGGCAGAATGTCGTACTGTAGCTATGAGTATTTTGCTAGACTGTTACTGGCCACCATCACCACCACCATGGCCTGCTCAGTAGTACTGTCTGTGGGCCAGGATAAAGCAGTTTATATGCTGTGGCTTATCTTGTGGCATTTACGATAAAAATTAATTAATGGCTTTCCATTTCATTTCAGGTACCACAATACAAGCGAATACTCAAGGTGATTTTATCCAGACATCACCAGCCTCACTTAAGCATGTCAAGCACACATAAAATACCACACACACACACACACACACACACACACACACACACACACACACACACACACATACACACACACACACACACACACACACATACACACATACGCACACACACACACACAAACACACACACACACACACACACACAGACACACACACACACACAACTGACTATGTCATAATTACAACCTAACCCAGAACCCGGTGGTATTCCTCCTTGTCAGCCTGTAGAAACACAGTCACAGTGAGGACAGCAGACAACAGCTCTCACAGCATCATCTGTAAAAATATCTTCTATCAGCACCTTAATAATAATAATAATAATAATAATAATAAAGCTTTATTTGTATAGCACCTTTCATACACAGAATGCAGCTCAAAGTGCTTTACATTTGAAGCATGTAACACAATAGTAGTCAGTCAGTCATTATCAATCACTTTTCTTTGCTGTTTATGATATGCTCAGCAACATATCAAAAATATAGAAAATGACGTCATAAGACTGGCAGCCTTAACCCTCTTACCCCCCACAAGCACGCCATATGGCAACTGTGGCAAGGAAAAACTCCCATATTCCAGGAAGAAACCTTGAGCAGAACCTGACTTAATAGGGGGAGCCCATCTGCTTCTGGCTGGCTGCGCCCTCCAATAGTAGCAGATGTAGAATAATCTGAAAATGTAGTCTACAGGATAAGATGAGTTAACTAAAAGCTTTCCTGTACAGGTATGTTTTCAGATCTTTTTTAAAAATATTTACTGAACTCGCCTGCTTGATGTACAGAGGCAGGGTGTTCCATAGTTTGGGGGCATAATGGATAAACGCAGCTTCTCCACTTTGTTTGTGGAGCACTTTGGGTACGATTAAAAGATTAGAATTGGATGATCTAAGTTTCCTTTGTGGTTGATAAGATATTAAAAGCTCAGAGATATATGAAGGTGCTATGCCATTCAGAGCTTTGTAAGTAATTAACATAACCTTAAAATCAATTCTATAGGAAATAGGGAGCCAGTGCAGTTCAGCCAACACAGGGGTGATGTGTTCTCTCTTCTTAGTCTTAGTTAAAAGTCTAGCCGCAGAGTTCTGTATGAGTGCCAATTTCTTTAGATGTTTTTTGGGAAGACCAGTGAAAAGTGCATTGCAGTAGTCTAACCTGCTAGTGATAAAGGCGTGAATTAGTTTTTCTGCATCTTGTTGAGTTAAAAAGGGCCGCACTTTGGCAATGTTTCTCAAGTGGAAATAGGCTGTCTGAGTAACTTTACTGATATGGGGCTTAAAACTTAACTCTGCATCTAAGATGACACCGAGGCTTGTTACTTTTGGTTTGACCTGGTGTGCCAAGTTCCCCAGATTACTAAGAATAATATCTCGCTTTAGTTTTGGTCCAACCAGAAGTACCTCTGTTTTGTCATCATTTAGTTTCAAAAAGTTTTTGCTCATCCACTGATTAATGGAGGTTAGGCATGCAGTGAGGGAGCAAAGGCCATCAGGGTTAGTTGGCTCAACAGAAAGATACAATTGGGTATCATCTGCGTAGCTGTGGAAGTTTACATTATGTTGACTTATGACATTTCCCAATGGAAGCATATATAGAGAAAATAGCAGGGGACCAAGGCAGCTCCCCTGGGCCACACCAAAAGGCAAGTCATGTTTTTCAGATACATGATCTCCTAGACTGATATAAAAATCTCTGCCAGTAATGTAGGTTTGAAACCAGTTTAGAGCATTATCAGAGAGACCCACCCACTTCGCAAGGCGGTGAATTAGGATGCTATGATCAATGGTGTCAAATGCCGCACTCAAATCCAGAAGAATAAGGATTGAGACTTTGTTTGAGTCGGTAGCTAGTCTGAGATCATTGACTATTTTTACTAGAGCCGTTTCTGTGCTGTGATTTGATCTAAAAACTGATTGGAATTTTTCAAGGATACTGTTTTCGTTGAGGAAGGTATTTAACTGATTACAAACAACTTTTTCAAGTACTTTGCTCAAAAACGATAGATTTGATATAGGCCTGTAGTTGCTCAGATTGGTATGGTCAAGATTTGACTTTTTAAGTAAAGGTTTCACAACAGCGGTTTTAAAAGCAGTTGGAAATATACCTGTTTCTAATGAGGTATTTATTACCTTGAGAAAAAAGGGAGCTAAGCCATCATATACTTTTTTGAGGAATGTAGTAGGGATTGGATCTAAAACACATGTTGAGGAGCCGGTTTGAGTTATAATTTTACCAAGCTCAGATTGAGTAATAGTGCTAAAGGACCTTAATTTTGGGGGGCTGTTTTCAAGCTTTAACCCACCCGACCAAAACTCAGCACTGGAGATGATCCTCCCACGTCTGCTACAGCGACTGAACGTCCATGGGTCACTTCAAGATTTGCATAACGCAATTACATAATACTCTAATGGGCAGCACCAGAGGAGACAGGAGGCCGAGCCTGCTACTGTAAAACACGGCCCAGTTGTGTGGCCAAAGGCTCTGCATCATCCAGCCTGGGGCCAGTGCCTGCCACACAGAGAACAACTCAGGGAGGGAGAACCCTGTGCACTGTAGAGGGTGTGAAAAAGGTCCATAGTGCATTTATGGCCATTCACACCAAGAATGATAACTATAACAATAACGACAAAAATAAGTATCATTCTAGATCATAGAAATGACAACGTCCATACATAAACTGTAACCATAACAACATGAAGAACGGTATCCTTAAGGATCACTTTCAGAGCAATTTTGAGAACGATAAAATCCATAAAAGTTTAGACTAAACACATTTGTCAACGCAACAAGAGACTTTCTCTAACGTTGGTCAGCATGGGCTGTAATGTTCTTATAATTATACTTATCTTTATAGTTATTGTTCCTGGCGTGAACGACCCTTTGCAACAAGTCCTTTAAAATACGTCATTTGGCTATGACATTATTGCCTTGAGCAATGTTCTGTTGTCATGGTAATTTTGCTCTTAAAATCCAGAGCAGAGATAAAGTCCCTGAGGGATTTTTTAGAATAGCCTACTCATCCGTCTATTCCACATACAAGAAGAGAACAACAGTAGGTAAACCTGCAACTCTACTGCACCAATGTGAATCCATAAATAAAGGAGTTTATCTTTCAGCCACATCAGCTCAATGGGTAAAATTAGAAAATGCATATGTAGGCCACGTCGACGGAGAATCTAAAACTATTATGGTGATTTATTACAAGGGGTAAAATGGCCAGCACTTAAAGATGTGATATAGGATGGTACTGTAGCTGCATGCAAACTATACTTTAATGCTCGCAATGACTCTGTAATAGGAGCTATAATTTGACTGTAATGAGAGTCGCTGTCATCTTTTTTGAAACAAAATGTACCAAGGTTATTGGACGTTTAAATTACCTGGCCTTGCCACTGGACACTTCATTAGCTAAACAACTGCAACAGCTAGGACCACAACAACAGCAACCACAGCCACCCACAGCATGTAGCTTCTTCACAGCTTCCCTTACATCCCAAATCTCATATATGTACAATGAGCACAACATAGTAATCATACAGTATCAGTATCAGCACAATCATCAGAGGATTTCTTAATTGAAATCTCTCTATTATCAGGAGAAGAGGAAATTTTGAATAATGTGTGTGGTGTGTGTGTGTGTGTGTGCGTGCGTGCGTGCGTGCGTGCGTGCGTGCGTGTGTGTGTGTGTGTGTGGTGGTGGTGGTGGTGGGGGGGGGGGTGTATCAGAGCTGATGGTACAAAGATAAGTTTAAGGATAAAAGCTGTGGATAAAAAATAAATGTGTTTTCATAGATGGGCAAAGGGTTTTTACCTCTATGCCTGAAGGTGCAAAGAGGCCCACATTTGAATTTAATCTACCAATTACTTCCATGAGGAAAAGTAATTATCTGGTTTCGGCGCGGTTCTGTTTCATCCATAAAATCAGCTAAAGGTCACAGCTCTATCACACACACGGCGTCCTTGCGGATAAGAGCCCTTTTGGTCGAAAAACAGCAGGCCACACCACTGCGTTACGTTAGAGGGCTTTGTGATAGCCCTGTGATAGTGCTGTGGTGATGCCACATCCGCGCGGTGCATTGATCTATCCGTCAGCCTATTCTCTGATGGCCTTACAGCCACTGGGGAAAGTGTGGAGCGTCTGTCTTCAACAAGCCTCCGCTGAGCTCATTAAAGCCCTGCTCAGATGCTCGCTCCTAACAACCAAAGCTCTCCTCAGCAGCCCGCCACCTCTTTACAGGGAGCAGGCTCGGCAGCCTTTTCCAGTTCCACTTCGAGCCAGATCTTTTTTGGTCTGCCGAGCAAAGGAAATGTGGCAAGAGTTAAAGGGCCGGCATGATATTCATATGTCCCCTGATGGCACGTTGGGTTGAGTGTTAAGGGCATTTCCCTGCTACGAAATGAACCTGAATTAAGCCTTTTTCCCTCATCCCATTTCCCCGTCTTTTTTCCTGTCTGAAATCCCTGTGGATCACAGGGACATGCCTGCTCTACATTCCCGGAAAAGGGGGTTGATGAGGCTGTTGGGTTTGTAAGGTCATTCAAGTGTTATCCATCAAAGGAACAGTTGGATGAGGAAAAAAACACACAACCTCAGAGAAAGATATAACCACTGTGAAATATACTGTAAACATGCCTCAAGATAAAATATTATATTCCATACACATTGGTTCTTAACTTTGTACAGCTGGAATAAGTCATCAAAACATGACAGCATGTCAATGGAGGCACCATAACATACATGACCTGTAAATAGAGTTAGGTTTGAATATGATCAGATTAAAGCAGGAAGTTGCTTATAGGGTGAAGAGTATCTGAACTACGAAATGTCATACTTGTGAGGGCTGCAAATAGTAAGGAATATCCTTGATTGATCCAGAGTGACTCAATGATGACTAATTGAGTATCAAGACAATGCCTTATATGCAGAGCCGGACAGTAACGGAGTACATTTAGTTGAGTACAGTACTTGAGTACAATTTTGAGGGATCTGTACTTTACTCGAGTATCATTTTTGGGGAGTACTCATGACTTTACTCAAGTACATTTGAGAGGCAAATATTGTACTCTTTACTCCACTACATTTCTATCCATAACCGTGAGTACCCGTTACTTCTTCTAAAAAAAAAAAGGAAAAAAGAAAAATCTCGGAAACCCTCAATTTGTTGTTTCCCTCTCAAACGTGATTGGATTGTGCAGGCGCCACTGATTGGGACAGCCTATCAGCAATCACCTTCAGCTTTTCGCCAAAGTCAACTCCATGGTCAGATTTAGATAAGAGACGAAACCACGGACGAAACAATGGATGAAGACACAGCAGGTCCATACCGGGAATGTGCCAACCTGTGGCCCCACCTCGCCAGACTATTTAAATTTTTTGAACAAGTTAATGATAGTTTTTGCTTCAAGTGTTTCAATTACAAAATAGTATTTTGTATTTGAAATATGTATGTTAAATACATGTATTAGAAATACTGCCCATCCCTGGCAACATGGTAAAAAGATGAAAATGACTTGATTTTACTTTCAATTCCTTTTACATTCTCCATACAAAGGTATTAACATTAACATTTTTCATAACGCCATGTAGGACGTTTCTGTACATAAATGTAAGCACTGTGGCAGTAGTAATGCGATATTTAGAAAATGTAGGCTACTCTTGTACTCTTGATACTCAAGTACTTTTAAAAACAAGTACTTCAGTACTTTTACTTAATTATACATCTGACTGTTGTACTTTTACTTGTACTTGAGTAAAATTTAGCAAAGGGTATCTGTACTTTTACTCAAGTAATGAAGCTGTGTACTCTGTCCGCCTTTGCTTATATGCCTTCCAACAATGACACTGAAAACTTTCCGCAATGAAAACTTTACTGAAAACTACTGAAGTGGACTAGATGAATAAGTCGGCATTCAGCTATACGGTGTTGTGACCTTTAAAGGATATAGTTTGGAGCCGCCAGGGCAATGTTTCACTGTGAATGGGGATGGCCTCTGAGACTATAGAGTTGGCCAGGGCTAAATTAATCACCCCAGTCCCAGTGTCAGACACTTCCGATAGGTCTGCTATCTGAACTCCTCCAATTGATTGCCATTGTAACATACAAAAGAGTGCTCCTCTCAGAGCAGTAAGCCGAGACCTCTTCACAGAGGCTAAAGGCCCTGTATAATATATACAGAGAATGTGAACAGAAACTAGGCCCCTCATTCAGGACATACATTTATTCACTACATAGTGCACTACATACAGTAGTGAATAACCATCATACATTTATTCACTACAAAGTGCACTACATAGTGAATAACCATCATACATTTATTCACTTCACAGTGCACTATAGTGAATGAGTGGGCATCATGAACACAGGGTACTTGACTGGTCAAGTCTAGCAGCTTGCAGAAGTGAAGATGAGTGTGAGGCATTGCCGTCTTATTGAAGAGCACATCTGCACTCCTGTTTTTTAATTATGATCATTTACACTAGCGCAGCAAGCCAGCTTATGGACCCAGCTGAATAGGTTTATTTTAATTGGGCAAAATGGAGCTATGGAGCTAGGGCTTGTGTTTAATTCCATTTAGGCTGCTGATAGCTGTATCAATGCTATTAAAAAGCTGTGACTTGTGTATGTACCACGTGTAGAAATAACAATGTAAAATGAGACACAGCAATTTTCGAGGCAGATACACACTTAGAGTTATATTCTCATGTTGGCGAAGCACTGCTATATACATGAGTTAAAAAAAAGGCTTTTCAGCTGCTGCATGCGATCACTGCACTCAAGAGCGATGTTTTGCCAACATGAGAATGTAGTTCCAAGTATGTCTATATATCTGCTTAGAAAATTGCTGGGTCTCATTTTACATTGTTATTTCTATGCGTGGTAAATGTGGTACACAAGTCACAACATGTACCCGTATTTTCCGGACTATAAGTCGCACCGGAGTATAAGTCGCACCAGTCAAAAAATGTGTCATGAAGAGGAAGGACCAGCCAAACTATGAAAAAAATTGTGACTTATAGTCCGGAAAATACGGTAAGTGGAGTTGTTAGGAAGTTTATTTTGTGACTTCTGGGAGCTAGGCTGGTGTAACCTACTTCCAGTGCAGTGCGACTGGGTTACTGTACTGTACACTCAGAGAAGAGAAGGCTGTGTGTCCTCCTATATAACTCTGGGGTAGATGGCAAATACGCTGATGTCCCTAAAAGGTCAGTGTGTTCCCTTCATTTTATGATGTAAAGTAATCAATCTTCAGTCTGCAGCTTATAACCAAAATGGAGAGCAAAGAGATATTGTTTATTTGATCACTATCATGGTCAACAAATAGACCAAACTCTACTTGTCATTGACTTGAAAATATATAGCCAGGGCTGTACCAATTTATCAGCCAAAAGCCACATTTCCTGACTCAGAAGCTGAGATATATTGCAATCAGATGCTGGCTTTTTAGGTTGTAAGTAAGAAAGACATGACTTATTACTTCCTTGCTCCAGGTTCACATACAGGCCTAGCCTATGGTCCATTTGCTTTGTGCATTCACAGGGCCAAACACCTTTAGTGCAATACTGTATGTGAGAGCATTGGGGAAATTGAACCCTGATAGGGTCCACCTACTGTACATCCAGGCTTGGTTTTATGTATTAAAGTAGCACTCCATTAACTACTTCTACTAAGTATGCACTCTGCACAGTATTATCTCTGTGAATGGAGATAATAGTTAAGTATACTTAATTGACAAGTAAAACGGCAGAGAATACTCCAACATACTCCCCCTAAGACCTCTGAGAGAAGACTGAAACAACAGATGTGGAAAGTCAGGTATTGCTGTGTAAGATCACAGGGAGTATGTCATCACAAATGACAGACTAACGACTATCATAAAAACATGTTCAGCATGTCATTCAGCATGTAAAAGGAAAAGACTCTTCTGAGAAAATGTCTCTAATGAGGGCAAGATCTCCCAAGCCGATCTCAAGGAAAAATACGCTCTGCCACAGCACCAGACAGAGGGTGCTCTGATACAGTCTCTTCTCCAGCCTTGCCCTCCCAGCTCATATATCACACTCTCAGTGTCCAGTGCAAAGAGCTCCTAGGCTCTAATATCATTTGGATCAACGCTGATTACCGACATCCCCCTAACAATAAGAATCTGATTCCAGACCAGCCTAAGCACAGTGAGGAGTCAGGAGTAACAGGAAGCCAGTGCCAGGCCAAGTTGAAGTAGGCAGATAGTACAAACTGTTCATGGTCGGAACTGCTCCTGCAGCTTGTGTTGTGGTAACTGAAGCATGGTTATCATAGAGACAGCGTTTATTCAGGCTCCTCTGTGATTATGATCTTGGAAATTATGCATGGTCTAAAGCCCCGTGCATTGTCTGAAGTAAGAGCAGGCCGTCCGTGCAGAGCAGAGGTCAGTGGAGGGGTGGGCAGCAGCCACATGGCTGTGGGGCACGCATTTGTTTTTTATGCGAGCAGGTCAAATGAGTGTGCCATAATCATGGCTTGCACTGGTGCCTGCTTGGCCAGGCGAGGCACCAGTGCGCTGCCCTCCTCAGAGCCCAGAGCAAGAGCACAGCGCCAGGCTGCGCTGACACCTCTGAAGAGGAGGAGGAGGAGGAGGAGGAGGAGATCATGCCGCACACGCTCTGAAGCTGCGCCTGCTACACCCGCTCATCTCCATGTCTGTCTCTGGCCTTTTGTGTCTGCGTGCGGAAGGCTTTTTTCTATTCTTCCATTGCATCTCTCACTGTCCTGGGACACAGGATCATTGCATCATCTCAGTTACCACGGTTTCCTTCCTGTCAGCCTCATCTAAACTCTCTACAGTAGAGAGCTTCACACATTAAATATTAAATATTAAGTCCCATAGAGCAGAGAAACATAATAACACAAGTAATAACTGCCCTTAAATGGTCTGGAAAATATTCATATGCTCTTCTTCATTCACATTCACATTAACATTCATTAACTAAGCAGAAGTGTTTTTTTATCATGACGAGAGTACAGAATATGCATGCCATTTTAAGACAGTAGTCCTCAATAGTAGACTATTGAGATAAAAGAAAAACACAGAGATTTTTCCATTTATGATGCGCCAGGAGGCTCTATTCACTCAATCTGACAGCTTTTAACTAAGCAACGACCAATAACTCCTATATAATAATGCCTATTAACACAGACAAAATAGCATCTAATCAATTATTCATGTAGTCATACATATGCATCTTATCAGTATAATCAGAGCACCTTCAAATGCCTTTGCTCTTAATGAATGTTCTTGTGCAGGCGGTACTCTAATAAAAGCTGTTTGCATAACGAGGTTGAGGGGGAAACAATATTTAAAATATCATTCATGAAAGACACTCTAGAATCTGTTAATAAACATACACTGAACAGTGGGGGGAATTGATTAGGTGAGCCACTGTCTGTTTCTAAGCAACTACATACAAAATTGATCATGTGACGACCAAGGATCTTAAACTATAACTAATTCTTCTAATGAAATAGTGGCTCTTTCTTTTCTGTTGCTGTGCATTTTCATAAAAAGGTGATATAACTTTCATTAAAATGTAAATTTGAATTAAAACTTTATGATGAAAAAACACTTGCCATTGGCAATATATTTACTTGCAGCGTAAGTGAGAGAATAGCTCTGGTGTAATACAGAAGACTGAATTGATGGAGAAGGTTTGCCTTGAAAGGGGTGTGACACAATTTCATGCTGCAGAACCTCAGACTCTCTTCACATGTTTGACACTGCACCATAATAAAATATTACATATCTGACATACATGTACTGCACAGTTTGACATATTGCTTCAATTTCTATCAACTTTGATACATTTAAAGGTTTTCCCATCTCTTCTTTGAGAGAGCTTTCATGGTTTTAAATAAAGCTGCACAAAACTACAACACAGAAGGATTGTGTGAACAAAGACACCTATTTCTTGTGTTACGTGTAACAAACATCACTGTTACAACAACTGTGTTACAACAGCAGTGTTAGCTTTAGGAAAGGCATAAGGCAATTTAGAGCTCTACAACAAGCCCTTTCAGTATCAGTAACAAATATCCTATGTCAATATCCTAGAGTCCAATGGATTAAGGCATCTTAAGTATCACATTTACTGCTAAAAATAGGCACCTCATAATCAAAACACAAAGTGCAGTTAGACAGCACAGCTGAATTGAATCTAAGAATGCACTGATATAAACACATTATCAGCACAGATTCTATCAATGAAATGCTCTTGGGTTCAGAAGGAAAGATATGGCTCTTTATATAAAAAAAAAACATGAACAATTGGTTTGAAGGGTTTTGTGTGAGGGCGATTCCTAGCAAAACTGTCACATCCATAACGCCAACTAAATACCATGGCCTTGTGTTGGCGTTATGGATGTGACAGTTTTGCCTGGAATTACCCGTATAGGAATAGTTCTGCTAAATTACACCATGTGTCTGTTTATATCTTAATTTCTGTTGTGAACGGGAACCTATCAGATGTTTTCTTAGATAATATTAATGTGCAAGACGCAGCCAAAAACAACCAAATAAGTAGATGAATGTTCTCTTTAAATATCACCTAATCTATGACACTCACACCCAGCACTCCTGCGTGCCCCGGTTATATTTCTCTGTATCTATCCATTTATTTTCACGTAGGTTCTCTCACTCATTCACACACACACACACACATACACGTCATATAAGTAGTTGAAGCTAATTGCCAACCTTGATTATGACTTTACTATTACAGTGTTATAGCCCACGAGCAAACCTCACAGCACAAACTATTTTGTCAATCATGTAAGTCCATATTCATTGTTCTAATGGACAAATAAGCTATTAGATTAATTAGAGCCAATCACTTATGTAATTTAAATGTCACAAAATTGTAAGCTATTAAGAGGAGGAGGTTAAAAAGCACTTAGTACTTTAACAGCCTACCTTCAAGCCATAGGATTGTTGTTTTCCTTTTCCTCCAGTCTTTGTTCTGCTTCCTACATCCAGCCCAATTTAAGACTCACTTCCCGCCGTTCGTACATCGTTTAAATGTTTTAAGCTAGGGTAAAAAAACACATTAAAAAATCTTCATTGCACAGCCTATTGCCTCCTGGACAGGAAAGCGCGCTCGTGACTTCTCCGCTCTGCTTGCGTGCGCATGAAATTTCCTTCTGATAACTCACTCTAACGAGACCCTGAAGACCAAGTTCAAGCAAAATGTGAAGAAGTATTAAGTTGTTTTTGAGAACATCGCAAGAACAAGCAGCTCTCTTGAAACATATGTTGTTGAGCCACTGCTTCTCTGGAACAACCCTCGCCCACCACGACAACAATTTTGCTCACGGTAGTTACCTAATTGTGCATGTGCAGGTGCTAAAAGGAGGCGGAGTTGAATGCAATCGATGGTTTTGAGGGTTTCATAATTAGGATGTTGGCTACCATCAAACGCTCATTTAACTTTTTAAAATCAGATTACGTTATTAAATCTAGTGCTGTGAATGATTGTGTCAGTTGCATCATAACACATCAGAAGATTTTGGCTGCTAAAGTGTGAGAACTGTTGTTTTAGGTAGCGTGTCGTTAGATTTAGAATAAGTGGTTGTCCCATTGCACAGATCTGAGGAGCGCATCATCTAGTTGACTCAGATGATTACCTTGGTGGCTGCTAAGCATTTGTCACAACAAGCACCAGCTGTTCATATGCCTGGCGTCAGCGCCTGCCTTGCATAACTACCCCAAAGGCATAGGGTATCCAAGACGCACGGAGCGATGTAGGCTATTAAGGCTTTGCCATTGCTTCAGTATGGAGTGATTTCCTGACGGTTACCTTCTACTTCCTTCCATGACTGTTTTCATTCACCTTAATTCTTTATATTACAGATATGAACATTCGGCACTGCAATTTGGCATTTGTACTTAGACCCATGTAATGCATGTATAAAAGCAGACCATTTGAGTGCAAAGGTCAAGATTTTTTAAACTCAGATTAGATTTAGATCAGAATTTCTCTAAAACAATTAATCATCTATAGTGTTTCCAACTATAGCTCTGTTTAAATTATGTTTTAGCTGAGAATAGCTATTAACAGTAAATCCCTTTTTATGTCTGCAAGGGCTCCTTGTTTTAAAGGGTGGAGACAGTGTAGTATTAGGTATAGGATAAGGTTTATGGATTCTAAGAGGAGATTCAATTGTCAACATAGCCATGACCGATTTGCTTATGTTCTTTGGCAAGTTACATAGTAATGCTAAGAAATGGTGCAGAAATTTGAATATCTAAAAATAAATTAATTTCCCATTCTTTTGTTCCCTGTTTGTTTCCCTGTTGAATTATATATTCCATGCCAAGATTCTGTCTATATTTATCCCTGGCTTCCAAGGAGAGCTGACATTTTCTCTGTTCAGTCCTGAATTGAAATAACCTTAATGCAAAAAAGCATTAACTAAAGCCATTTTTCCCCAACACATATTAGATGTCGGTGAAGATAGTACATAAGGCACAGGTAAGAGGCATTCATGCTATTACATCATAACAAGCACTAACAATAGCAATGCTAATGTGTGGACTTGTGTGAGTAATCACCATTTTGCCATGTTTTTTGCCAATGTTCTATCTGCATTTGCATATGTCATACAAACAAGCTGTTGGAGTGGTCAGTATAGAGCCAGTTTGAGAGGGAGATAGACAGACTGACTGACACAACTCAGACAACAATGGGTTATCATGTGAAGATATCCATCAAAGGGTTAGGGATATGGAGCTTCTATTCCCAGATGCAGCTGAGTAATCGTCTTGGAGATATTGCAATAAATGGCTGTAGGATGGGAAATAGAAATAGGGAACAGAATGGCAATCATACCACAAAAGAATAAAAAGGGAACAATGGATGTGATTGCACTGGGATATTGAGAAGCATCATTTTGTTACTGTTCCTTTGCAATAATGGTTCTAGACCTATGTGAATGAGGAGGGTGGGGGGTTGCACATATAGGTATTGCTATTATGTGTTGTATCTACAGATGGGATGCTAGTTATGCTATGCATATTTATAAGTCATATGTAAATATAAATGCATTTACAGAGCCAGCTCTCAAATCTTTTATCATCAACAATCACTCATACAGTATAGCTTTGGGGGGGGGGGGGGGGGGTTGCAATGTCCTTTTGTATGCAAAGAACATTCTTAAAATGAATGTGTTGGAAACAACACAAACTGTGTCATCCCAATATAGACATGTGTTATTTTCAACACATACTGTGTACACTCTTGAAACGAATAACAAAAGTAATGTTTTGGAAACAACACAAACTGAATTGTCCCTATCTGGACCTAGATGTGTTAAAAAACATTGCAAGTTGTGTTGTTTTCAACACATTCGTTGTAAGACTGTAGGTATTTTGCGCTAAGCCCGGTGGCAAGCACAACAATCTTTGGGACATTACCTCAACCAAGAGCAACCTAGTGGTGAGCACAGCGCATGCCGCGTGTAATGTGATGTCCCCTTAAGCCAACAGAACACCTGACACCTTCAAACAAATATGTAGGTAATCTGCAACACTGAATCCAACTAAGAAGCGTGGAGCTGATGAAAGGTGAAATGAGAGACGGATTAGCAGCCTCACACCACAAAAACTGAACCTGCTTAGGTTTGTTTAATTAGATAAGCCCACCCACCATGAAAAGGTGTGCCATTTCATAAGCCACACACAGGTAAAAGACCTGAGCCCCGACAGGACTGTTTAATCAGTCCTTAACCAATGCTCTTCCTAACAGTAAAAACTGGGTGTCCATCCAACTCATTTAAATTGAATAAAAATAAGCACAACATTTTAAACACATTCATGAAACTTCTGTCAAAGTAAACCCAAGTTTGGGCACAATTCTACAGGCCATATTATGCCAGATGAAAATGAAACCCCTCTCCCCATCACAAGAGGAGTTACAGTATGAACAGCTGCTTGTTCAAATCCTGAGGTTATTTAGATCAGCTTTGATGGAAACATGTAATGAAATAATAACAACCCTCATTTTCATACAAATAAACCTATTTCCATCAACCTAAATCACACATTAGCCTAGTACCCAATGCAAATTGAGAGTTAATCAACCCACTCCCAGCAAATACATTTTGAAGCATCTCCCCTCAGGATTTCTTGTTTCAATATTCATAATTCACATTAACCCTTGTGTTATCCTCAAATCTTACCGACACTCTTTATCCTTGGGATCAATTTCACCCCAGCTAAATAAACCCTCAGAAAATGATTATAATTAATATTGTTACCCAGTTCTTTTGTGACAGGTACTTAACAAGAGTGTAATAACCACCATCAAAAGCCCTACAAAACAATTCCACCCCCACCCCCCACACACCCCTTTATGAACCTTGGAGCCCTGGCTGGCAATATTGCCCATCCAGTGTCAGTAGCCCAAAGGCTTGCTGTTGCTTCCCCTTTTGACTTCAGTCCTGCCAAAATGACTTATATGTAATATGTACTTGTGTATGTAATAATGATAATAACAATATGTTTTCATACTATTCAAATAATAATATCCATAATGTGTCAAATATTTATGTATCCTATGTTTCATACAGCTGGGGTCAAACTGACCCCAAGGAACATCAATGTACAAAATATTTGTACAGGACATTGAAAACAAATTATTGTACAAATTTCATGCTAACTCTGTTGTAGGCCTACCCTTCAATTGAGGAAAAGTCATGAAACATGAAGCAAAAAAAAAAAAAATGAACCATATATTTTATGATGTTAAACGTTGCTTGGGGTCAAATTGACCCCAAGGATAACATGAGGGTTAAATAATTTGGACGGAAACAAAAGCATAGAGTGCCTCATTCACCATCTTTGTATTTTGCTCCTTCAGCTGCAATGACTTATTTCCTCTCCTTCCTTTCTATGTGGGTCACAAGGTCGCTGAATTTGCCAACACAGCACAACACCTGTCAAAGCCGCTAAACAGGGACGGAGCATGGCTTGTGCCAAGTGTGCACGTGCACAGGGGCCCTCAGCCAATGGGGGCCCTCGGATTTAAAAAAAAAAATTTGCCATGAATTTAGGCTAGATTATGCCCGGTGCTTCTGTCTGTTAATTTGCGGCACAACTGAATGGTGTTATGGAACCGCGGACCGAAAGAAAAATAAACTAAATGTTTTCCTGATCAATAAATACTTCTTAATTCATAAAATATAGAGGCATAACATTAGGTGGAAGTGGTAGGCTATGAGTGCTCATTCAATGTGTATGCGTGTTTGCGAAAGTGAAACTGACCCACTCGTGGGTAGGTGAATGAAGTGGATTCCTGCAATGTTCATGAAAACAACATAGCGATTGGATAGCCTAATAAATCGCGACTTGTTGTGGGCCTAACAGTAGCTTATATCGTAGCAAATAGCCTATGGCGATGCCGATGACAGATAGGCCTACACTTATTTCACTCGTCTCGCTGGAGTGAGCGCATAATGTGGGCTGTTGCGCAAAGAAATGAATTAGGGAGATGATCTGCATCTCCATTTACCAAACGCTATAGTTTCCACATCTCCACTGTTAACGTGAAATATGTATCCATGCAAGGTAGTGTCAAGCAGCAGTGAAGTGAAAACCTTATCATGCAGGTAGCCAATGTTCACATCACCTGAGTCAGACAGAAAACGGGCCCTGCTTGCTCTGTTAAAGTTTGTATGCCCCTTCCAAACTGCGTTAAAAGGGTGTATTTAACAGCCAGAATGTCGAAATTTTCCCGGGGGAGACACCCCCGAACCCCCCGTAATCAGAGTGCGAATTACCCCACCATAATTGGGGGGTAATGCTCCTTCACTTCTTCTATGACCATCATGGTCCACTACCATATCAATCCCCACCATGATCACCAAGTGCAACATGTGTTGTGCAACACACATACAAGGTCTAAACATGCGACAAACTGATAATCAGTAGTCTACAGAATATCTCATTGTTATTATATATCCAAAAGAGAACTGTTTTGATCAACTCTCAAAAGTTAGAAGTTAAGTGCACTGAAATACCATTCTAATTACTAGTAAAAGTAATACCTTTACAAGCCTATTGCCTATTTCATGAAATATTGATTTGGTTTATTTTTAGGTTTCATAAGACCTGGAGGTAAGACCCTAACCCTCTCATAAACAGAAACCAATTTTCCGTTATAGTCTATGAGTCCGTGTCAAATCAACACAATTGCTAGAGATATGTGAAACCTGAGCAATCTTTAATGTGATTAAGGAGTATACTATGAAAAAACATACTACCATAGAAAAACTAGCCTTCAGAGCGGTAACCTACAAGAATCCGATAACCAGAACAAGCTGGGTGCCATTAACACTACAGTATCCTACTGTACAAATTAATCACATATACACATGCACACATACACTTTCCTTTTCCTCATAGTGTCTCTGTGAATAAAATAAAATCCTAGTTTCATTAAGATAGTATCAGGGTTCAGATGAAACTACATTTATTGAACTAAAAATATGAAATAATAGCTGTACTATTTAGCCTAGGCTACTTGGCTCTTTTTATGTTTCCACAGGTTTCACTGATGTTATGTAGGCTTACAGTAGCTACATCAGACCCTCTTGTGCTTAATATAAAAACAACACAGGATCTGTGCCAAACTAATTTCAAAAGGGCACAATATTTTTTTCAAGATTAAACGAGAATGGACACATAGGCTATGGACTGGAGTTCATCTCCTTGGAAATGACAATAGATTTTACCTCGCCACAATGTAAAATAATAATAATAAATGATTTAAATAGAGAATTATCTTGCTAACTAACCTTGGTATCTAACCAAGGTCCACTTTACTAGCCTCAGTGGGTAAGTAGCAGGTAAGTAGCCGGTAATTAAATGTATGAAGACGTGACATGAGCTATGAAAGAACCAAACACGTTAATACATGAAGGTAGCCTGGCGGGCCATCCTATATCATTGAAATGTATAGTCTGGAATCGAACCATTCACCTCGCTTAATCCAAGGGGCGGGCAGAGAATTGTCTTTCAAACTGCCTAGGCATGCAATAGGCCAGCGCTACGACCATACCCGTATCCGGTCGGCAAAACGGCAAATACATCCTTCTTCGAAACTTCGAACTCCTCCAAAGTTGATGCCAACGCCGATTCAAACAACCGCTCTTCGTTTGCTATAGCCACCTACCTTCCTTGTTGTTCACCGTCGCAGGACTGTCGTTATCCTGTTAAGCCCGCCTTAAGACTCTCTAAGAAAATAGAGCGCTGTGATTGGATGACGTCCACGGCGTCAGCCAATAGAAATCCCTATGGTTTGATACTAGACGTACAGGCTGAGCAAATTAATTTGCCGCCGCTAGGGTACGTCTAGATTTCTAGGCTAACATGAAGGTTGTAAAATAGCACATTTTCAACAAGCTAGACGTCTGCTAGCAACTTATATTTACCCATGCACGTCAGCAGCAAACCGAATTTAAGCTACTGGAGGAATCTACCTACTGTAACGTTGACACTTGCTTGAGAAGTTGAAGTCGTTCTCTATCTCTGTTGCTTCTAGCGCCACGGTGGTTAAAAATGTTAAGGTCCATAATAGGGGTGTCTGAAATCGCTTTACATTACATTTTCTCTAGTGAAAATATAGGAGTTGACTTGTATTGTAGCCAACTGTAATGATATTTTTTCACAATATCAGAAAAAATATCTGACCTTTGAAACTGATATTTCTGTCTCTTTGGGGGGTACTGGGTCTTCATTGGGGGGTATAGTACCCCCCAGTACCCCCTGTAATTCAAACTATGCCCGTAATATGATCAGCACCACCTCTCACAAAATACTATCAACGTCCCTGCTACCGGTCCGTCAGAAATATGACAACTGTTGTCCGGTCCGTTAAGTGAAAAATGTTGCTGTAGACTGTATGGACAGCAAAGAGAGATTACAGCCTAATAATAAAAACAGCTGCTGGAATTCATTTCTGTGTGGGCCTGAGTTATAATATATGACATAATGTAGTACATTTTCATTGTGTGAAATTGTGCACCAGCCTGCACAGCGACAGCAAAGAGAGAAGCGCTGGCTGCACGCGCACGTCACTTGCACGCGCATCCGCAAGCGCACCCGTCGCGGTCAGGGGGAGAGGGGGGCTTTTTTGATATTGTGCACAGGGGCCCATATTTGTTTAATCCGTCCTGCCGCTAAAAGGATATGCATTCACAAACACATGCTTGCACAAGAGCAGTGGCAACATTATTCCTGAAGGAGCCATCTGTAAGTGTAGCCTTGTGATCAGTGTAGTCAAGACTGACGTTTAACACCAGATGACAGTGCTAAACATTAATTGGCTTAGCACTGTCATCTGGTGTTAAATTAAATTGATTAAATTAATTGATTAAAAAATCAGTATGCAGTTGGAATTAGTGTCTCAGAAATTGTTTGACCCAGTGGGTCAATAAACTGTCTCCATAACTCTTTTGTGGTTTATGTGGTGGTGGCTTCCTTGTTTTCGCTCTTCTGGCGAAAAGTATTACCAGTGCAAATTTGAGTCATCTGTTGAAAGTGTCAATTCTTAAGTCAAACACCCCCCTACATTTGTGGTCTAAAACAAGCAATTGAGGCCATTTAGAATGCCATTTGTGTCCTCTTAGGAAATAATTACATTACATTACATTTAGCAGACACTTCTTGACCGAAGTGACTTACATATGTCAGCTATATTACAAGGGATCACATTGTCCCCGGAGCAACTTGGGGTTAAGTGCCTTGCTCAAGGGCACAACGGTGGAAGCCGGGAATTGAACCGACAACTTTCAGGCTACTGCACGCTAGCCCAGCTCCTTAACCACTACACTACCACCGCCCAATATAATAAATAATAATGACACATCAATACTTGGAAATTGGTGCATCGCGCTGTCCTATTTTTGAGCATCATCTGGATGCGTGCTAAATCAAAAACTGTGCCTTTAGTCAAAGTCAAAGTCAAAGTCAAAGTCAGCTTTATTGTCAATTTCTTCACATGTTCCAGACATACAAAGAGATCGAAATTACGTTTCTCACTATCCCACGGTGAAGACAAGACATATTTTACCAATTTAAGTCCACAGACAAACATAACATTCAAGTAAACAAAAAAGTAAGTAAATAAGTAAATAAGAGGGCACATATAATAATGAAAAAATAAGAGCAGCAAAATTTGGTTGAAATTGTGCATGGTCAGTCAATAAAACTTTAGCTCTTTTTTGAGAATTAGAGTTATATGTACTTATAACTGGAGGCTATGAAGCATATATATTTCATGAATGCAATCCTGGAGGGGTTTCAGGTACAGCAGTACACAAACCAGTATGTGCTTCTCTCAAACTTGTGCCTCTGAAATGTTTGATATTATGTGGTTTAGATATAAATACTCGGCGGTGCGGGCCGGTGGTAGTGTAGTGGTTAAGGAGCTGGGCTAGCTGGGCACTTAACCCCAAGTTGCTCCGGGACAATGTGATCCCTTGTAATATAGCTTATGTAAGTCACTTTGGTCAAGAAGTGTCTGCTAAATGTAATGTAATGTAATGTTAAAATACTCGTAACATGAGCAATGGCAAACATGGTTGTTTCTATTGTACTTCATTGCTGACTGCGTTGGTATGTTTCAAAAGGCCATCAGCAAGGTCATAGCAGAATCTGATGGTAGCCCACACAGTCCAAACTGACCACGGGCAAAATGAAAATTGCATAAGGACCATTAAGGTTCATTCTCTGGCTGTTTATGACCCCAACACTCAGTTAGGGACAAGATCTGGGAGGCCATAATAATATCACGGCCAGTTACAAAAAAAGAGTGTAATTGTTGGACAATGATCTGTACTCATAACCAAGGGGAGAACGTGAGACAAAAAGGGAGTTATTTCTGTTTTGGTTAGAATGCTTAGAAATAGGAAAACATCCAATGCTACACATTTCTTTTTAAAAAAACATGAGAATGCCCATGACTATTCATTATGTACAGAGGTATGTGACTCAAAGGCCTATTCAGCAACTTACCTCTACACATTTCATTCAATTTCTATGCTAATGAATGGTGCGTACTGAGGCAGGTTGCTGTTCCATGTTTGTTGCTGTCGACTCTGTCACTATGATGAATGTCCCAGCGATTGTTTGACTTTAGGTGAGTTCCATGAGGGACCTAGATATGCTGAAGTGTTGTACTGTTCTCTCACCAGACAATCTCCACTGACACAGTCAAACAAGCCAGAGACACACTCAGATCCACAACATTATCAACCACATCCACACAAAGCAAATACAGAGATCACACCTTGGTACATACACTACATACATGAGAAGGTTTAAAGATGTGCCCTCTATACTGTACATCATGTGTTTAAACTAGAACTTGGCATATTAACATCAGTGTTTGCAAGTGTATGGTATTCAGTGTAGAGAGAAAACCTTATAGGTGCTCTCTAGGGCATGTGTTGTGGATTACTGTGCTGTGCCAAGTGTTGACTATATTTGGTCTGGTTCTTGGTTATGTTTTATTCAGGGCAGCAGTTCACAGGAAGTTCAAATAGACTTGGTCCAACTAAAAATATACTGTAACCAAGCCAGTAGGCCTACTAATATCACCTCCGGACACACCATTCTTCTCTGTTGTTTTTTTACAATGGACAATATGTACATAATGACTGCTCTTGAAAAAACAAAATCTATAGATGGTGCAATTAATTAATTAATCAATTAATTAATTAATTGATTTTATTTAAATTAATCCAGGGCTCCCTTGACAAAGAGATGCAAGATCTCAATGGGACTCTCCTGGTTAAAGCAACACAAAAGAGCTTTTTGTACCTTAAAATAATGTTTCCAAAATCGTTTCAGTGGTTCATCAACTTGTAACAGGGTGAACGGCACTTCTGCATTTGCTTCGCAGCCCTCTAGCAGCTATAACCGCACAATGTAAGTTTGCCAGATCGGGTAGCGGATCTGTAGTTCGATGGAATGAGACATAAGAAACTACAAATTTGACTTGCGTTTGATGTCGCAATAGGCCTACATCGTACTTTCATAAATCATGCAACATATTCTACCTTGTCTGTGGACATTGTTATTTGTAAAGCCGGTGCTGGATAAACAAATAGCTTGCGTGCGACAGAGGGAAAGTTCTTTGGCGTTGCTTTAAATAAAAGATAAATAAAAAATGAAACTATTAAAAACGTATACTAGACTGTATAGCATGATGGAAACAGCTGAGGCAACGTGACCTGTCAAACAGGATTTATCACGATGCTGAACCACCCTCGTTTTAACTACCTTCACATCTGTCAAGTGACTATTCAGTGCATGCAAATGAAGCATGTTTGGTTACAGCAAGGCCATGTTGGTGACAAGCCTGTTTTTCTTTCTAACAAAAAAAATGAATATGTACAAATTACTTGTTCTGAAGATTACATTTTGTTTGTATAATTGGATTTGTCTTTTTATTGTATTGATGTCTGAAAAGTTATTGATTCGCACACAAAAAGATGGGATAAGACCACAATCAAATAAACTGTTATAGTGGCACTCAAGGTGTTGAGGCTTAACTGTATATAATCTGCATGCAAACAGCTCACTCTGAAGGGATTAGACTGGTCTCAGAGCAGTTTGATCATAATGGAAACAGAGGCCTTTGTCTCAAGAGGATTCTGACAACAGCAATCCAGCACGAGATTAGATTGTTTGATTATTTTATATATCGGAAACGACAGTGTTACGTGGGTTGGTAAATAATCTTGGAAATGGTCCTGTCAACATAAGTATTGTTTATTCAATTAACTTGTTAGAAGAATGATTGCTTTCCCCTTCACTACTTTATTTCTTTGATACGAAATATCTTCTCCACTTTGATGTCACTGAAAAGCATGCTCTCAATGAGATAATGCTCATCTTCAGAAGCACAGCCCCAAGGCAACACACACAGCTTTTCTATCGACACAGTTGGATGTGAATGGAGGATTTTATGTGCCTGGGTGTACACTTTAGAAAATAGATTGGTAATGCCACTCTATTGTGGACACATCATACCTATGAACCTGTGACAATCCCATAAAGGAAGGTTGTACAAACATTGATTCAGAACTGTATTAAAGCTCTATTTGTTCATTTTGGATTGTGCCATAAAGTCCCAGTGGTGGCAGGGTCAGGAAGTGATGGTGTTTTGTGAACTGCTTAACTGACAGGCTCTCCGGGTCACACAGTTCATTACCCAGTGCTTAGGGGCAGATGCCCTCAACGTCCAGAGAACTGATTCAGCTGTGTAGGCATTTGGACGCCAATGTGGGATTGAAAGGAGCCAAATCAGCTGAGCTACAGTGCATCAACGTATTGCTCTTTCAGGCTAATCACATTTGGGCAAGTTCTCTATTTCTCTGACCGTTTTAACCTCCCATATGGTTGCAGCATGTATTTTCTTTGATCTTAGACTAAGAATTCCTCCAGGAATTTGCGATGTTGCGATCGCAACAATTAACGCAAATTCAGCAAATCCTCGTGAATTCTGGGCGACCTCGCAATTTTGTCCAAACACCGCAACTTTTTCGCAAATTTAACCAATCATCAAGGTTTCCCCGTGAAATTTCACCTACCACAACAGTCCCTCGCGCAGAATATTGAGTCAGATGCCACACTCACTTCTGCAGACACCAGAGACTTCCCTATAACTTGTTCACTCCTCTGCAGTTTTGATGACAATAAATAGAAGGCTAACGTTAATGACCTGCTTTACTTGCATCTCTCAACCTGGTGTTGCTAACCTAGCCTACCTAGGCTATGAAAGTAAGTTAAAGGAACCATATGTAAGATTGTGGCCAAAACTGGTACTGCAATCACTTTCAAATTACTGTAGAGCGTTGTATCCCCTCTCCCTCCCCTCTGACTGGCAGAGCTGGCAACCCGGATGCCGAAACACTACTGACTTTGTGATCTAGTAGATAGGTGGAGGGTGGCGCATATCAGGCCAAAACACAACATGACATGACAAAACACAACATCAGTTGAGGGCTGCAACTTCACTTTTTAACATGACAATATCCTGGCCGGACCGCTGTTGTCAGTGATATAAGTATTTGAAATGAACATGATTTCTTAATGTCTAGTGACATACCAGGGCCATTTTATGATTAATTGAAATACATAAATACATTTCTTACATACGGTTCCAAAGGTTTTGCGAGACTTTTCTGGTTTCTAAACACCAGAATTATCTTTTAAGTTGTCAAAATATATGTGCAATAATGCATTTGGACGAGAAGACATAGATGGTTGGAATGCCCATGTCATTCCATCACAGACCAGCTCATGAGCATTGTTATGGCGGGATCCCAATAGTGCATGGCTGAAAGGAGGAACCTTTTCCATGGATTTTTCTCTCTGCAGGAAGAGGCAAATGCTTCCTGGCTTTTTGTTATCACAGAAGTAAGGACCCAGATTAAGACGCCACAAAGCCCCTCGAGTGAGGACAACGACCACAGCCAGTCAGCAGGGGAGACAGATTTATCATGTCTGCCCACCTCGTCACCTGCACTCTCTTCATGTGTCAGAAACCTCTCTCACCACATGTGGAATGGTGCTGCAGCAATGGACTTTATCCGAAAAGGGAATGTCACAGAGATACCCGTATGTTTTTCAGTCTGTTGGGAACAGAGATAAGCCTCTCTCTATGTCTGCTCTCTCTGAGAGTGAGTCCCTGAGGGTAGACCAAGCTGTTTACAACCAAAGCCCCATATTGGCATTCTCAAACCATCATGCTTTCCTCAAGTTAGACCAAATCAAAGTCAACATTATGGTTATATACATCTATGGGGATTACATTGTATACCTGCAACAATTTAGTTCATATTTACTTAATTCACAGTAATACATTTGTGTAGGCAAGACATTGAAAAGACGTGTTGATAGTAGTTTCTTAGTGTGTTTTAATGGTTATGGCAGTGTGAACCATCTGGAAAGAATCTCATTTATATGCACAAATGGCTCTTTGAAATTTTCCTCGATAAAATATCTTTTAATCCAGTTTAACAATGGGGGGCTCCCAAGATCTCTTTTTAGAGGCCCTTCCGGAGGCTTCAGTTTATGAGCCAATCAAGCTTCCAGAACAAAGCCTAAAGTGGAAGCATGGCATTGCAGGCAGGGCTTCTTTCATCCACGACTTTCCCCTGCATAGCCAATGAGGCTAGTCTGGATGCCAGCCGAACCTCGCCCCACCCACAACATTTGAGTTTGTGAAGTTCGGTCTGGACTTGTTCCGTTGTGGAGCAACTATGCCCGAACCAAAGGGGTTCAGACCAGAAGAACTCCTGAACGGTTTTGTTCAGAGCGGAAAATGCAAATGTGTTTGACAGAGGACAGATGTAGGTTGCTAGTTATAAAATATTAGCTTTCAGTATGGTACGATGTCTTTGTAAATTACGTTTAATTACAAAGTGTTTCATTCATCCCGGTTCTCCCTAACAAAAACGCTGTTGCTATGGTAGACATTAAGATTTCGCCATCACATCTGAGAAAATATTGACAGTGCAATAACTCTAAAAATGACCAGAAAACAATGTTAAGGCAATTGTGGAGAAGAAGGATTCTTCCTACAGGATTCACCCCCTGTATCGGTTAAAACACGCCCCCATAATCACATCCCAATGGAGCAGTATCACACTCAAACTGGCCTTCATGCCATTCGTAAGCTCGGAGGACCCGACTTAAAAATCCCGACCTCCGAAAAGAGAGTGTTCATGACATCAGCTCGGAAAACAAATACAAGAAATACATAAACAAGTTATTAAAACTGATTACTATGGTTTAGCAAGCGGAAAATGTCTCGGGTGAGTGTTTCTATCTGTAGTGTTAATTTAGTGATAAATGACCTTGCCTATTTGCAATGAGAGTGAAATTTGCCTCTTGTGTTGTTGCAGGGGAGGCTGCTGTGGTTGCAGAATATGATAGTGAAGTCAAGTCGGATACCTCGGGGCACAAGACTTCCGCACGAGTCTTCAAGTCATTTTTCCTCTATCAAAGATCGGAATTTTCGAATATCCGAGGTGGCATGAAGGCCCTAATATTCTGACTAGAATTAGAGTATGACGACGTCAGGCTACAATGAGGCGGGATTGTCAGTAAAAGAAACATGAGGTGTTAGAAGTAGGAACGCAAACTGAATTAAATGGCAAACAAATGTAGTCACGTCACGTGTGAAGAAAGCTCAGCCCAGCTCACATCACAGTGCTGCACCTGATGTGTCCATGCTAATGTCCAACCATTGTGCAGAAAAGAATGTCCGTAGAATATCAATGCTGTTTCTGGATAAGTGCAGCCTGCTGGAGAGGGGGGTATTTTCTTGCACTGGGAAGATGACAATGACATGCATTTATGTGGTCAAATGAATAGAAATTCACTCCAATATGTTCATCTACAGTTCTACAGTTTACGTTTCATGAAATTATAATCAAATACAAGACATTGTGTTGTCTTGTGCACATATGCACACTGTGAACATCATTATCTGTGGACTCTTGGAATGGCAAACGAAATGACATTCTAAAATAGGGGCAAACAAAACAAAACACAGCAACACTGCTTAGTCACATCCAACACTGGATCTGGTGACTTGCACATCACTCAAAATATTTATAGTTAGAGGACGTCATGGAACAACTGTATTTTCTGGCATCCAGCTGCTTCCATAGTGATGCCGGGCTGTAACACTGAACAAGAAATATTATGGTGTGTTTCTACACAATTTTCCCCTCAAAGCTTTTCACAACATTACTGGAGCACTGACTGACATGCGGCAGACAAGGTTCACTGACAGAAATGGTTTTAATATCTTTTTAGCAACATATCAGATGGCCAAAAATACAACATCTTGACTGTGGGGCCAGGCATCGGTGGTGTATCTATCAGAACATTGTAATATTTAGCAAAATTCTGATCTAGTCAAGAGTCTCTGTCAATACAGGTGATGCCCTGAGTGACAATCTCTGGTCTCATAATCTCTCATAAGATCTGCAACTAGGAATGAGGCAGACCCTAGGATCTAACCAATCAAGATAGCATGTTTGCAGGCAGAGAGGCAACATAAATTAGCCGCTATGATTCGGTGTGTAATTTGATTTAATGCTTATCCAGCGTGATTTAACTTCTTACTGTATCTTTAGCATAAACTCATCTTTCAGGTGAAGAATGTTCCATTTAAAATGGATTGTGAAACAATGCAGGTCATCACAGAATTATTACCAGCAGTTCAAGTGGGGATGTCCTGGGATAATATTACTCCTGGAATGCCTCTTGTCCAATCAGATATTGATACATTGTCACAACATGCAGTATATATTCCAACAGTTAGGTCCGGTCGAACTATTTATCAATATCTGATTGGACAAGAGTATATAGAGTATCTGATTGGACGTGAGTACAAGTATCTATCTGTAAAGGCATGTAAGCACAAGGACCATATCATTTCAATATTATTTGCAAAAAAGACCTCTGATTGGCACTAGGCCTTATTTTAATAGGTTTCACAGTTGTACGCATATTTAACCTTCATGACTGTAATTTTAGGTCAGACACGTAGTTGGAAATGGGTATTGACTGTGAGGTCAATGCAGTATAAGTTATTATTTATGGCACTGGAAATAATTAGCCTGGGTGAACCCAGACAAACCTGTTGACAAATATGAATTTGCTCTGCATGTCGGTCTGGAAAGGAGCCCATTGGTGTCCTTTTCCAAATCACTAAAAATCCAGGAATGTGTGCACAAATTTAATTTAATTTCACTGCAGGTTACGCCCCTGGAAGTCATAAAACGAGAAGCAGAGCAAATTCAAATTAGCTAACAGGTTCATCTGGTATCACCAGGCTAGGAAATAATACTATTCCTTTCCAGAATAGGTTAAATAAAAATCTGTTTAGCAGAGTTATGCATCTATTTATTTCTAGGGAATGTGGATCCCCTGGGCTTTACCTTTTTTCTAAATTAATTTGAAACATTTTCAGACAATTAGGTTTCCACCATAATCATTAATGGTGTTCCAAACGCATTTATGAAAGTAACATCAATTTCTGACTCACAAACCACTTGTATGTGACAATGACTTCTCTGTCATTGTACATGTTGCACACACACACCGCATGCTGTGTTGTCGGACGATTAAACATGTCAACAAAATTGCTATCCCCTGCCCCTTGAGCCATTGCTTTTTCCCCCTGTGTTGTGGGATTATCACTGTGGAGATATCCAGGTGTTCATTTATTTAACAATAGCCCTTGCGTCACAGGGTCCTCTAGACCATTTAGCTTTCTCAACATGCATAATTAGTGCCACAGCCTCGGCACGGCTCTCAGATGGAGGCTCATTAATGCTCTTTTTGTTTAAGCTTTCACTCTGTATGCACAGAGCTCACCAGGCAGCAGCAGCAGCACTCAAAGTCCTTCACATCAAACCAGACGCTGACCCACTGTAGCTGGAGCCACATGCATTCAATGGGATGCTGCTGAAGGACAGACAGACAGACAGGCTTCAATCTGAGACGAGTTCACTGACCACAGCCTTCACAGCCTTACCTTTTACATGACAGTCCACCGCACTAGAAACAGCACTTGTTAAAGGCCCAGTAGGATGTGTTGCAAGACAAACAGAACTGCCTCTGGGCCAACAGAACGCAGAGAGAAACGGAGATGTACTGTATGATGAAAATGAAAAGGCATTCAAAATAATACACAAAGATTGAAGATCAAGGGACTAAATAATACATCACACTCTGTGATTATGTGTTTTACTTTATGAGATTTTTTTATTCATAGAAACTTAAAAGACTTAAAAGAGAAGAATATAGTGCGATTTTATCTGATTATATTTTTTGAGACAAAAATCTACATGCTCTACCTGGCCATATGGTAATGTTTCTTTGCTCCTTCAGAAGTGCCATGACCAACTGAAGCCTGCTGGGTATCTGCGTGGCACAATGAGGATGAACAAGTTGTGTTCTTGCATGTGAAGGGTAATGGTTTTTGACATTTATAGTGCTGACCTTGTCCCTGTATGCTCCTCTCCATTGTGTGGTCATGGAAAACACACTTTTACATTCACAAATGACTTCTGTCAATTTTGCCATTGGCAAGGTTGGGACCGAGTGGTGGCCACTCGTGCAGTAGGTGCAGCGTGACATTGACTGAAATGGCTATTTACGGTTCAGTCTCCTTTTACTCTGTGGTGAAGGCTACTCGTGAAGTCTACTACATAGTCAAATGCAAAGCTCACAGCTGATTATTCTATGTTTCCTTTTGCATATAGGCCTTGGATTTCCCAGAGCTTCCTAGTGGTACAGACACAGCTAGGTTACGTTGTTGTAAGCAACATAAAGATGACATACATGAATGGAATAATGTGATTTTTGATTCATGTATTGAAAACAAGAAAAGACTGCACTTTGCATGATGAGATGTAAGATGATTTTTTAATTTGATTTTCTTTCAGGGTATAAGTATAAGTATATATACTCTTTTGATCCCATGAGGGAAATTTGGTCTCTGCATTTATCCCAATCCGTGAATTAGTGAAACACACACAGCACACAGTGTACACACAGTGAGGTGAAGCACACACTAATCCCGGCGCAGTGAGGGGTTAGGTGCCTTGCTCAAGGGCACTTCAGCTGTGCCTACTGGCCGGGGTTTGAACCAGCAACCTTCCGGTTACAAGTCTGAAGTGCTAACCAGTAGGCCATGGCTGCCCCTATTACCTACCCCTGGGTAATACGTTGAGTAAGGCCTTCTCCCATCCTTGTTTTTCCTAAGATCGTATACTTACAGTAACAACGCATTTTTTAGACTTTTAGTTAATTGCTATGCTTTCCAGAACATAAATGTGGTAAAATGTTGGCAGAAGCAGGACATATGTCCAAGTATATCCGTATATAACCGTATGACCATATGATGAGGTGTTGTTGGACAACAATACACTGTGTGTGTGTGTGTGTGTGTGTGTGTGTGTGTGTGTGTGTGTGTGTGTGTGTGTGTCTGTGTGCGTGTGTGTGTGTGTGTGTCTGTGTGCGTGTGTGTGTGTGTGTTTGCGCATGCATTGAAGGGGGCATCAAAAGTCTTATTACTAGCAGAGATAATATCACATAGTTTTTCCGATGGCCATGCGGGAAGAGAGATATGCAGACAGCAGTTCTTCACACTCTAAGCCTTTCAAATGAGTGCAGGAGATGAAATTGACTGAGGTTCATAGAAGATGATCCCGTTAAAGATAATGCCCTCATCTGAAGGGGCATAAAGTATTGTTAAAAAGTGCTTACTGAAGGGGCATAAAGTATTGTTAAAAAGTGCTTACTGAAGGGGCATAAAGTATTGTTTAATAGTGCAGTGTATGTCAAATCAATCATAAACTCTGTTGTCATAAAAAAGGATGATTAATATTAAAAACATCACAGTTCCTAAAAATGACTCAAATTTCATTAAAGCAACACCAAAGAGTTGTCTATACCTTAAAATAATGTTTCCAAAATCGTTTCAGTGGTTCATCAACTCGTAACAGGGTGAACGGCAATTCTGCATTATATCTATCGGCTATAACCGCACTATGTAAGTTTGCCAGATCGGGTAGTGGATCTGTAATTCGATGGAATGAGACATAAACTACAAATTTGACTTGCATCTGATGTCGCAATACAGTCATGCAAAATATTCTACCTTGTCTGTGGACATTGTTATTTGCAAAGCCGGTGCTAGATAAACAAATAGCGTGCGTGTGACAGAGGGAAAGTTCTTTGGTGTTACTTTAAACGGTTTGGGCAAAATCAGATGGCTTTGAAAAATGGTGAAATGGCAGTATTTGTACTATTGTGCTTAATCTCATCACCACTAACACATTGAATAAGCATACACATTTGTATGGGAAATCTGCTCAATTGAAATATTTTTGCAAATGGGATTAGTTAGAAACAGAACAATATACACTATTGTCACATACAGTTCACATCCAAAATGATTTTGAGCCACTCAAACGACTGAAAAAATGGCTAAGGTGTGGTCTGCTCTCTGTCTGTTGATATTTCATATCTTTGAGTAGGCTATTATGATAAAGTCTCCACTCGAGTTTGCAATTTCTCAGCTTTAGTCCAGTCGATCTACAAAAGGTGAAGACCTCATCACACATTATCTCTGCCAATTCAGCCAGTCAAAATTGATTTTAAGATTTTATTGATCTCTGTTTAGGCCTTGCATGGGCTAGCTCCTATTTATATCCATAAACTGCTTAGCACTAACAAAATCATTAGATGACATAGATTCTAAACAACAGGTACTGTTTGTCATTGTATGAAGAGGTGTTTACAGCTCAGGATGCTTGTGTTCAGAAGCCTGTGCTACATGTCCTTTTATTCCCTTTTTGTTCTGTTTGCATTTTCTTTTAAAGCAACACCAAAGAGTTTTTTGTACCTTAAAATAATGTTTCCAAAATCGTTTCAGTGGTTAATCAACTCGTAACAGGGTGAACGGCACTTCTGCATTCGCTTCGCGGCCCTCTATCGGCTATAACCGCACTATGTAAGTTTGCCAGATCGGGTAGCGGATCTGTAGTTCGATGGAATGAGACATAAGAAACTACAAATTTGACTTGCATCTGATGTCGCAATACATCGTACTTTCATAAAATCATGCAACATATTCTACCTTGTATCGTTATTTGCAAAGCCAGTGCTCGATAAACAATTAGCATGCGTGCGACAGAGGAAAAGTTCTTTGGTGTTGCTTTAAATGTGCAGTTTCATCTCATCAATCCTCATAACATTTTACAGATTTTTAGAAATGTGACTCTCCTTGTTTGAGGGCCATTCTGAATATGATGGGCTTATTGCCTTGTTATGGAAAAGACCTGAGGACAAAAGGGTAGAGACTCCTTCTCTTTCCCCTCTCAGACAGCCAGCTGATGAACGAGTGAAAGGTAAATCCTTTCCTTTTTTATTTGTTACCCAATATGTGTTGAAAATAACACAACTTGCGTTGTTTTTTAACACATCTCTGTGCCCAGATAGGAACAACGTAACACATTAATTTTATTAAGAGTGTACTCATAGTCATATCATGACAACACAATGTTCAAGGAAAAGATTCATATCACAAATCTAACATGTTAGCATGCATAGCCTGCCATAGCCTGCCATTAAGATCATTGTGTATTTGTCAATTTGTTTATTGTCAACAGACCTGTCTCAGGCACATCAGATGAGTCCCCAAGGTACAGCTGTCTTTGATTCAACTCCTTTAATTGAAATGCGCTCAATATGAATGTGTCCCACTAGTGCAATTTCACCTGAATTGACCCACTCTTAGTTAAGATCTGCCTCGATTACAGAACAATCCACTAATCCTATAAGCAGGTCAACCATTTAACAAACAGGATATGACATATGTTGAGTGCCTAGGCACTCTGCCTTTCCTAACGTTTACGCTGGAAAAAAGCCTCCGGGCAAAAAAAACAAAACAATTAGATGCTTTAAAGCGGTTTTAAACATCTGTTCCCATTTTAGTTGCTGTTCCCCATGGCCGTTCAGATGAACAAGGCAGATCTGTTTACAGCTATTCTTACAACCTTTTCTCAGGTGCCTCACACAAAGCTGGCATGACATCCTCAGCCTCCGTGAGAGAGGAGGGAGGAGAGAGGAGGGAGGGCATGTCATTGGATGGGGTGAAATGAAGTGTGTCAAGATGGATGTAGTGATCATATCCTGCCTCCTCCAATCCAACACACCTGACCAAAATGAAATCTCTAAATGAATAGGCTACAATAAAGCAACATTAGGCAATTATCTAGGTAGTTTAAAGATTTTAAGGTATGTTTTATATATAAGGTATGTTCTTATATCCTTCACCTCAAATCTATTCTGTGTTATGTTACCAGAAGCTGAACAAAAGCAGTGAAAAAAGCAGGGTATATGAGTGCAACTCATAACACTGTCAGTGTCCACCCACTCCTCACAGAGCTGTTTTGTTTGTTGAGCATCCTAATAGAAAGCCAAGCCACTCACACATACAGCGGTGTGGAAACTGTTATCATGGCATGTCTCAATCAGTAGAATCATTACCATACATCCAAGCATTTTCAACCAACCAACCACTCTGTCTACTGATTACATGCTTTCAAATGGAACAGTGCACACTGTTGTGGAGGTGAACACAACGCCTTCAGACTGTTGCCGTGGAGGTATGGCCATTATTTCTGTCTACTCTATGTGAGGAGCAGTCAAGGACATTCAGACAGGCGTGATTCAAGAAATGATACATACTGTAGACTACTTCATTGCGTGCACAGGATCACTCCAAGGCAGGCCTACAGCAAGTACCATAGCAGGTATCACTGGGCCAGACAGATTCCAGATGCTTCTGGGTTAACTGTACGCAGGTGGGCCATCAGCTTCCGATGAGCGTATCTCCTCATAACAGTTCATCTGATGACTCTCAGTTTCTCGCTTTCCTTGTTAGCATCATCACCATTACACAAGAAGAGGCGTCTCCATTAGCGATTATGATGACTATCTTTCCGCTGAGAGAATGTCTAGAGAATGTTTTGGTCCTTAGATGTCTGTGGAACAACCATTCACTAAATGCTAATGTGGACGCATTCGTTCACTGAGTGCTATTGAAAGCTGGAGCTCACAGCCCTGTAAATCTGTTTGTCCCATCATGGCTCATTTGCTCTGCAGAGACCTTCACAGTGCTGGGGAGGCCCGTGCAGTCCTCATGGAAATCTGCTGCTCAACAAAGACAGAGCAAAGTAATGAAAGGACAAACAAGCTCACACGGGTGCAAACACACTTGGCTCTGTGTATCACAACAAGACACAATACACACATGCAGACTGAGTCTCTCCAATGAAATGACCGCCACATAATATCAGTGTGTGTCAAGTCAAGTCAAGTCATTTTTATTTATAAAGCGCATTTAACATGTACATAGTATAATCCAAAGCGCTCCACACACAAGACATTGACACATAAAGACAAACAATGCTGGACGGAGCGGTGTAGTCGCCAGCGTACCCGTGACATCAAGACATAAACAAACAATTTACAAAATAACAAAATATTGTGTGTATTCTGCCCCCTGGTGGAAAAGAGGCTGAGTTGCAGTGGCATGTGAAGTGCTGCTCCCCCGAGAGGCTGCTTGTGTTTACAGTAGAGTTGGCGTTTGAGCTGCACTTCACGTCGCCATGCCAATGTCTCCCCGGAGGCGTCCATATCACGCCACACTTGGCTTCAGGCGTGTTGTCAGGAGAGCTGCCGCTGCCTGCCCCGCACAGGAAGTGATGGAGGGCGGCCGTGGCTGATGAGAGAGGTCCCAAAAGCCCAGGGCCTGGGGAGAGGTCAGGCGTGAGAGGTCTTGGCACGGCGACATAAAGATTCAAAGCATGAATTCAGTAGAGCTTGGCATCAGTTGGTTCAAAGCAGAGGGTTTTCCCTTGATGCTGGAAGGGCACTGTGAAGAGAGTGCCTCGTTCCTGCAATGTCACGTTAATGATTAAATTGTTTGTGTTGAACATCATTTAAATATCACTGGGATCACATTTAACCCCACATTAAGCAGTGTGTTTAACACAGAGTATTGTCCAATGATTTTGGTTGTAAATGTCATTTGTAATTGTGAAGATATATTGCATTCCATAGATGTATATTTCCATTGGTTGCATATATTTATTACCATGGCTTCTACGCTTGTGTGAAGCTCTGTCATTAATCTAACTCAATGCTCAAGCCACTGTGCACATGATGGCTCATAAAGCATCACTGTCACACCACCTCTCCCATTACTGCAATAGTGCTCCACAGCCCTAGCCTAGCAGTAGCACTGGCTTTTGTGTTTGAGCTACCGGTACTGACAATAGTCTACTATTACCACTGCTGGAGGCTCTCTCCCAGGCTGTTGTGCCATTACTGCATTGTTTTGAAGATAATACAATTTACCTTTTTGGGAGGCCTCCCAGATGTCTTTTGTAACTACTCAAGTTGTGCTGATATTGTACGGCAAGGGAGTTTTTATTGCACCTGAGAGTTTGAAATGGATTGCTTTATTTCTGGGAGGCTATTTAGCATAGAAACAGCGTGTGACTCATTTCAGCCTGTGCTGTGCCTACTCCAAAAGGGCTTTATAAACATGCTGAGACCCCACATGCCCTCGCACACTCTGAGAAAGTGAAATAAGGGATTCCAACAGTACCAGACTGTTAAGCCCAAACAGCAACGAAACACATACAGAATGCCAGGACCTTTTCACTGAAATGCCTCATATCTCGTGTGTGTGTGTGTGTTTGAGAGAGGGAATGTGAGAATGTGGTGGGGGTCTCTGAGTGTATATTTTTGTAGCCTGTGTGAGAGAGAGATTAGGGGGGCGAGAGAGAATGAGTGGGGGTCTCTTTGTGCAGTGTATGCATTGTATGTATGTCTGTAATTTTGAAAAAAAAGGGAATATGAGTGTGTGTCTGTGTATGTGTTTGTGTTTGCACTGTATGTGTATGTGTATGTGTATGTGTATGTGTATGTGTATGTGTGTATGTGTATGTGTATGTGTATGTGTATGTGTATGTGTGTGTGTGTATGTGTGTGTGCCCATCAGAGACAGACAGAGGTGAGTGGGGTGAAGGTGATTTAGTGGAGATGTGGGAGGTAATGGCTTTTATTAGCAGCATTTATCATCACATCCTCCTACAGAATACATATAGCAGAACCAAACAGTAGGTACCTTCCAGCCAAGCCAAGTCAAAACTGAATGGGTAAGCAGAAGTCATGTCAGCACAGAGTCTCCAAAACCGAAAGTGCTCGGAGCAGTCAGCTGCTTCTCTCTGTCTAACTTCACCTTAGAGATGAGGCCCTGGATACAAACACATAAGAGGGGCTGAAAAATGGCAAATCCCAAATTTGTGCTACTTTTCTTCGTTGTGGAAGGTAAGAGCTTAAGGCTGTCCATGCCATGTTCGGCTAATGATGTCTGATGCCTGAAACCTTAACATATAGAAATCACAGACGTGCAAAAAGGAAATAGGCTACACAATGTTGTATCGCTAAATATTTGATGCATATACAAAATATTACAGCTGCTTTTCGACTTCAGTTGGCTTCACATGTCAGTACTAATGTATGTTCATGTGTTTGCACCTCTAGTCACTGCAGTAAGGGTCTACTCTCCTCTCGGACTGATGGCTAGGCTTCCCTGTGAGTATGAGTTTGAGATCCTGGAGGACCTCAAGCAGCTTTCCCTTCAGTGGAAGAGCCCCAGTAACGAGCTCCTCTGCCACTTCATCAAGCACAAGGCCTATCAGAAGTGCACCCCGGGTTACTCGCTGGAGTACAGCCCCAACAACGTAACTCTGACCATTAGGACGGTGAGGCGGACAGACTTCGGGACCCATGTGTGCTCTGTCAGCAAGAGCCACGAGTTCTCCGACTTCAGCATAGATCTCATCTTGAAGTCTGGTGAGTGTGGTCACTAAGCCACAACCAAACATTCTAGAGTGCTAGGCTGTCATCTGGGGCCACCAGTGCACACCACAGGCTTAAGTCATGTGAATGAAACATGTGAATCACATTGACCAAATATACTATGCACAAATATATAACAATATTGATAAATACTGTGTGTGTGTGTGTGTGTGTGTGTGTGTGTGTGTGTGTGTGTGTGTGTACAGTATGTATGAGCATGTGAGGCATCTTCAGTGCAAGTAACAAAGCTTATGTAGCATAATATATTTTTGTCTGTTTAGAATCATCTTCAAATTCTTCAGTGGGCAGTGGATGTGATTCAGGTAATGTGTAGGCTCCACTGTTACAATGAATTTTGCTGCCAAAGCAAAGCAAAGTCAAAGCAACATTAGGCCTACAATATCCACATATCTTTTTCCTCTTCTTTTAAGCTGAGACTCCACCCGAGTCCATTAATTCCGTATAACAGGACACCTCGAAGGCCGTTATCCCGCTTATCACCCGGTTGCCGCTATAGGCAATAGCCATGCCTTTATAGCACGCAAAGGAAACAAGCGGTTCCGTTTAAAAAGAAGCCGACTTGATCAGTTTGTTGTACAACTTTCTTTGGCCCTAACAGCGATAGCATGGACAGTTAGCTTGTTTACATATGACCTCATTGTTGTCCTACTATGATAAAGTATATTTATCTACAGTATATATATATATATATATACATATATATATACACATATGTATATATATATATATATATATATATATATATATATATATATATATATATATATATATATATATATAAAGTATATGTATAATAATAATAATAATAATAATAATAATAAGCTTTATTTGTATAGCACCTTTCATACACAGAATGCAGTTCAAAGTGCTTTACAGTTGGAGCATGTAACACAATAATAGAGAAGAAGCAGTCATTCCTCTTTGTTGCTGTGGCCGTTTATGATCCAATCAGCCACATGTCAGAAATATAGATAAGAACATGTAACACAATAATAGAGAAGAATACATATCAGAAATATATAGGCTTTACTAACAAATGCTTAGGTCCCGTTGATGCGGACACTAAGCAGTTAACCTTAGTATGATCTTTTGTGATTTGTTCTTTTGAGTATTTGTTGTGATTGTATGACTACATACAGACGTTTATTTCGTACACAATTAGACAGTATGATATGATCACTTGATCACTTTGTAGCCCATACAAACCAACTCAGAAGAACCACTTAATTAATTAAATATGCTAAACAGATGTCTTTAGACCCATCTTATAAACACAAATAATCAAGATTCAATTTCAACGTGTGTAATACTTAAACTATAATGATGACAAAATGGCATAACTAACTCCCTTTGTTCTCTCTCCTCCCCTTACTGTAGGTCATGCACATCCTCTCTCCTCTCTCCTCTGTTTGTTTGTGATCATCTGGCAGTGCAGATGTCACAGTCCATAAACACAGTGACATCCCTAGTGCCTTGAATTATTGTTAATATTATTTCTGCTGTTTTATGTTCAGCAATACTTTTTTTATAGACTGCATGACAAGTAGGCCCCTTGGGTGAATGTTGTGTTTTCACTTCCAGAGGAATTTGTGTTTAAAATAAGTGTTTTGACTTCCAAAAGAATTTGTGTTTAAATAAGTGTTTTGACTTCCAAAAGAATTTATGTTCAAATGAGATTGTTGGCTTCAGTTACTTGTGTACATGTATTAACTGTTCAATTTAGTGCACAAATAATTCTACAGAAAACATGCTTGTGTTCATTATACATTGTTCCAAAACGCTATATCTCCATAAAAACATTAAAAAGTCATGTTATTTCATTGTGCATTTCAGGTAATGTCAATCAAATTGCAGTTGTGTTTTTTTGATTGAGTAAAGATAAATCAAATAATAATAGTTAATTACAGTTCTACTGAAATTACTAGTAAAACAAAATGTAAACAAATTATTCATTATGATGGAGGATATAGCGTTTTGGATATAGCGTTTTGGAACCAAACTCTTCACATTATAATGATAATGTTATTGTGTGAATGGGGTTGGTTGATGATGCTGATTTGCTGATAGTTGATATCTTCTGATTTAAATGTCACCAGCAGGCTTTATCAGGCCTTTCTTCAGAATACCACTAGGTGGCTGCAAACACATCTCTGCATATGCTGGGTTGGGTTTCTCCTGAAACAGACTGAAAGATGCACTGTGTCACTTACGCACCCCACATACATTATACTGTTGTGTTATGCTTGAATGTATTTGTGAATGAAGGGTTTATTAAGACATCCAGTTCCACACACTGACTCCCTCAATCTGACACTCAGTCGGGCGTTTCATAGGAAAGCAATTCAGAATTTGCTATTGAGGGACGACTTATCTGAGTATTCAAACCTTCTCAGTTGAAAGACCAACCCTTCTGGTGCTAACAGCACTTCTCCGGGACATTTGGAAGGAACATTTCAATGTAACACCAGGTCCAGGTCAAGATCACAACTGCGAACAACAAGTTATATTAATGATCAGATGTTGGCTGGGCCTTGCCCTGTCAGAGAAGGTGAAAAAAGAAAAACATTTGTGCATGACGGACCAAAATACAGTATAGTGACCCTCCACCTTGTATGAGAATTTGAAGAGTGGACACACACACACACACACACACACACACACAGATTGATGGATAAATGGACTGATCTGATTACAACAGGCTACCCTCTTCCCTGTTCTGAGGGCGAGAGTGTGTGTTGTGATCATACCTGTGAGAACAAGGTTTAAACTCTTCAAGTACCATCTCTGTGCTCATGTCATGTCTGACAAGTTGTTGGACTATATGGTTCATGTAAACACAAACATTATTGTTAAAGTAGTGGTGAAGTATTGCATGTTGATATGTTGGTGTAGTATGTAGGCCTAAACATCAGTATTTTCATCATCAATAAACGACTTCATTATCAATTATAGCCTACTCTTTCCACTCTTTTTACAAAGACCAAAACTTGTTTTGCTAAAAATGTAGGCCTAGCATCAAAATATCCTAGAATATATTATTGATGAAACCACTTATTTGTCACCTGAAAAGTGTTTGCAGCGTTTCAATCTTCGTGATACATTTTCGTGCAAATGTGGAATGATGAAATTACTGCCTGTCGTTGTGATTGGTGCCTCAGGTTGTTCTCACGGATGAGGGGAAAGAGCGAATGGGCGAGAGAGGAAGGGAGAGATATAATTGTCAGCGAGAGAACAAGAGAGAGAGAATTGTACAGTAACGTTGGCAGACAGGCTTACATTTGACCGCAGCTGTTAGGATCATCCCATTGCAATGGATTGTCGGAACGTAAGTACATTTTTGGATATCTATCTGACTTTTTGGTGTTCAAATCTATGCGGAATTGAAGTTTGTGGCCATAGATCAACTTTTATGTGAGCGACTTCGCCACATCGTCAATTTAAACCAACAAGAGGAATCAAATAACAATCAACCTTATCTTTGAGTCTGAAGTGATTTGACGTCTCCAAACTGTTACTGCGTTAAATTGTTCGTAACTTTCTTACGAATCACAAAACATAACTGATGAAGACACTTAGTTGTTTTGAATTCATATGCGATTGTAACTCCGTTTACAGAGCGTATTTAGGCTGCTTCAAAACAAAAGCGCTCTGGGCTGAGCCAGTGAATAGACTGAGATGTGACACTTGTGGTTGCATGCAATCTACCAGTGAAAGTATTTTCCACATTCAAATAAATGCAAATGTATTACAACAATGCTTTCATTTCTGAGGAACAAGTTTGCAAAAGTATAAATTATCTGGAAAGTTGACTGTTTTAAGTTATTATTTAGACCCCATTAATAAGGGAATCATTAATCTGAGAAAGGAGTTTGGCATGTGTTTGTCCTGAGTGAATGGTCATAACAAATGTTTAATCATTTTTGCATTGTTTTCATAACATTGTGTAATCTAGCAAAATAATGATTTAGATAAAGAGGTACACAGTGCATTTTATTCAAATCAAAATGAAGGAAAAAATGAATCTGAAGTCTAATAATACACTGGCTCATCTTGAACCCATAGCTGAAGCCTGATTGCTATGGAATGTTATTATGGTCAAAGTAATTGGTAAAAATCTGTTATGTAACCACAACCTCCCAGTGGACTCCAATTGGCCGTCTGTCCGTGCTGTTCTCTGGAATCTTTCTAAATTGTATGTGCAATGGCAACTAATAGGTGATGCTGAGTTTGAGTGTATACATCAGGAATGCATGCATAATTGTAATGTTTATGTTGTTGAAAGCATTTTTGTTGTTGATTGTTACTGACCAGAATATCCCATTAAGATTGTCAAGGAACAGACAGATGCAAAGCCATTTACCAACAGAGAGCCAAAACAATCACACAGACATCACAGTTGATACAGCAACGTGTCTAATTGCATGAATTCTATTCTCCTCCACTTGATTAAAACATATGACCTGTAATGATGTGAGTGCCATATCCTGGTGAAATGCCAAGAGGAGGGCCTATTTAAAATACCAGAAAATATGAATTTATTCGACATCAGCAAATCCTAGCGACTAAAAACATGTTGTCATTTCGCATATTCAATTGTTATAACAAGGAGCTAACTACACCGGTGTACTGATTGCAATGTGCAGCTATACGATAGTGTATGTCACGTCGGATGAAAGTGCCAGATATGTGAATACATGTAGAAATGGCCCTCTATAGTCCTCTAATGGCCCTATGTGGTCAGGAAGTGCGCACTGATGGGCCCCAAAGAGTCTGCATAGGATTATTTTAATATCCAATCATCAGTGGAAGAAGTGTGGTCTGCACACTGCAATTGCTCCAAAAATATAAACTTTATTACTTTAAAAACATAGCAACGTTTCGATCACCCTGGATCTTCGTCAGGAATATCCAATCATCAATCATCTCACCACTAGAAAAATCACACTCGTAGCTGGTGAAAACCATAGACTGTAAAAACAAAAAACGTTAAGCATGTTGAATTATTTTCTTGTATAAGTCACCTGCATACTTGCCGTTCTCCAGTATCTACTTCAAGAAGTAGGCTAAAGAGATCTTGAGCATGTTCTTACGTAAATAGCTGGCATAAGCGCTAGTGCTTCACAGCTTCCAGCCCACAGTATGGCCCCAAAACTTGTTGAGAACAGGAGAGAGCAATTAACTCTGTATAATTTGAGGACATGACTTGCGACTCGTTTGACAGATGGTCATTTGCATGTTCCTGACAGTCAAAGGCCACAGATATAACCACTTTCTGGAGTGCATGGCCATGCCAGTAACCTGCGGGCCTTTCAGAGCAAGAAATAAAGTATTCGAATCTTCTAACCTGACAAGCAAATGCAGACTTAGAACCAGAATAATCATGATAATCATTTCCACACATCATGATGGTATTAGCTAACTACTAAGATGAGATAACTTGGATTACTCTGATCCTAACTGTTGTAGGAAAATCTACAACAAAGAGTTATATAATGCACTTAAGTTGTCATGTTTGTTGTGCAATAGTTTATCCCTGAGTTAGGCTATGGAAAGCCCTTAGGAACATATTGTTTCCTTTTGGCTCAGCTGGTGCCTTTCACTGGCAGCCAGTGATGCACAGTCCTCCCTGCGCCTGCTCCCCGGTTAACGTCACTCCCCCGGCGGGGAAGGCAAATTAGATGAGCTCTCGGAAACTCGGGCCTCGGGAGGGAACTGTTGCCACCTTCCACCCAAAGGAAAAGGTAGAGCAGCAGCGCAAGTTCCGTACTCGGAAACAAAGCAGGAACAATTTTTTGATCACTCTGCTGATAAAACACTATTGTTCACACACCACATCAGACAGATCCGACACAACATTACCATATATCCCAAGTGAGGGCCACGGGAGTTGTTTTTTTTTTAACTACATTTCCATGGCAACTGCAAATCACTGTGAGTCACCTTTGAAGTGATAAAATCCAACACTCAGTGTAGATTACTCATATGGCTACAGTGAATGTTTTTTTCCTTCCCCACCGTTCATTATCCCACAGGGAGCAGGGCATTAGCCAGAGAGATGAGGCTGCTATATGGGCTCTGTTCAGGTTCATCATGTGCCATTTTCTCTCAACCATTAGCAAGGGTGCAGCCAGCCGCCAGACGAGGACATCATGGACATCCCTCTGGATGACCCGGCCGCAAACAAGGCCGCAGCCAAGATCCAAGCAGGCTTCCGCGGTCACATGACCAGGAAGAAAATGAAGGATGAGAAACCCAGAGAAGAGGTGAGCAGAAGCTCATGACAAAACGTATTGTCTGTCTGTCTGTCTCAGTATGAGCACAGGACAACAGTGGTGTCCAAGGCAGTAGATGTTGGAATGAACACACTTACTTCTGATCTTGGCCCTTATTGATACTGATAGTACTTAATACTCTGATAGAATACATAGTAGCCTAGTGTGCAAGTAATTAATTCAGCATGAGTAGGAGAAAGAATATTTTTCCCTCATCTTAAAGACAGTATATATTCTGAATAGAATATAGAATTGTAACTAAATTTGAAACCCAAGATCCAAATCCAAAGGAATTGGAAAAGAAATGTTGCCCTCTCCTTTAGGAATCAGTGTTGTCTCCATCAACTTCAGAATGGTTAAAATGGTATCCTAGCGATGAAGCCTTAATTACTGGTTGCTAGGCAATAATACAGATGGTGCCCAGTGAATGTCAAGGGAGTACTCTCTCAACTGCATTGCTTATGCACGGCGCAGTAAATAGCAGTGTTCGCTTTATTCAGATAGCATAAAGTCAGAAGGAGACTTTGATGTTTATTTCTCTGCTTTGCTGACTTGTACAGTCCATTGTGGTCAGATATACTGTACATTAATTTGGCTCCTAATGTAAAAGCAGTCTACACTGCAGGAGGTGAGAAGCAAAGGGCTCATGCAGATGGGTTGGGGAGTCTCTTCCTATCGGTCAGTTTCCATCAGACTGGCTTTAAGTGCCGTCATCACATGTAGTCTTGCCACGAATGGCAATTGATGGGCTTGAAGCATTCAACAGGCTACTTCAATAAGATGCGAAACGAACCGGACAGGATGTAATCAAATCTCTCAGTTTACAAAACATGCCATCACAAAAGCAGAGATCTGTGGAATGTAACTATGAGTCACATTCAAATGGCTCTACCAGCTGCGTGGGTTTTGTTTCAACTTTGGGGTGGGGCAGTAAAGTGATTCTCTCAGTTGGAGTCGGTTCTTTGTGCATAGGCAAATTGCTGCTTGCAGACAATCAGCCAGCATAATCTTCTCCAAATTATCCATGATATGTTTATATGTTTAACTCTTCTTTCCTGAAATTGTAACTGAGATATCAGAAAACATGGACTGTTTAAGTTTGTCTTAATAAAGAAGAAAAGACAGTGAATAGATTTGTATTTTTTTTTTATTTAATATGCACCCAAAACTTAAAACTTCAATGTGCCCAAAGCACTGTATATCAAATTATATGTGTACAACCAACAATCTACTCAGACTCTTATATATGCAGCACATGATCCAGTCACCCAGTCTTGACCTCTACATAAACTTCCTCTGTTCCAGAAACAACGGGATCACAAGTAAAAGACGAAGACAGGCCGGCTCCACGAAGACCACACAGTGATCAGACTGGGGGAACACAAACACATCACTGCAATAACCAGAGCTCCTCTCTCCAAGGCAAACCCTGCCCATGTAAAAGTGACCGTAGATCTAGGTTTGGAGCTTGTCCCCACAAAACCGAGAACTCCCCCTCTCCTTCTCGTCCCATAAAGTCAGGATGGCTGTTCAATGACACACAAGTGAACCTCACACACAGCATGACTATATATCATACCAGTGAAAGCTCTAGTCAGCTTGGAAATGTACTGTTTTTAAGTGGAATGTTTCTTTTTGGCTGCAGGTTTGCAACATATAGCCTACTACTTTATTGCTTAATATATTATAAGCAGAGTACAATCTGTGAAGATTGTGAGGTTGTTTTTATTCTAGCTCTTTACCTCTTTGCTATAGTTAGTCTCAACATACAAATGACAACATGCATTTTTATTATATGACAGTTCAATTCATGACAGTTTCTTTTCTAATGTGCTTTTCTTTTGCCTGTTAAATAAATCTGCAGTCAAGTGCTTGGATTTGGATGCTATTACCCTGGCCTCTGCTGTTTATTTGATTTACACAATCACTCTTAACAGTTTTTATTAACATTTTATCTTTGTTAATACCGGTAATTGTTTTACCAAAATAGGTCTCAAAGTGCCACAATGATTTATAAAACTATTTTAGCCTATAACCAATTCAATTCTAATTGATATTTTAACGGACAACACTAAACTGGGAATATTTTCTGTTACAATCCTGTCACTTTCGTTACAGACTACTGTTAATAATATGGAAGATTTTCACATTACTGGTGTGTAATTTTTCTTCTCTGGGACACAGATGATTAATCTTTCAAACTGTGAGACTCACATTCCCAAATAGCACAGATGGTCATTAAAAATGAATCTAGTAAAATGTAGTAGCTGCGTGCAGTGCAGCAAGTTGAAATATTGTTATGCTGCATGGACATGTTAGTAACCATCATCTCAGATCATGTCTGATTGTGGCGGAACAAGGCAAGTCACTTAGCCATGGGTACACGAAATACACACACAAGCACCAACCACATCATTCCAAAAGTGTTTTCCATTCTTGGGGTTAGTAGCCTAGTTACAGCCATAAGTTCTGGGTAGAATCAACAATAACAACAACAATTGTTCACAAGGAACAATTCAAGTTGTATCCCTCCATCTATTAGGCTCATTTAGGCCTTGTTTAGACTCCACTCCGAAGGAACTCTCCTCTCTACAGCTTTGCTCATGTATTAATTACAATGTTCAAATCACAATGGGCAGGGGAAAGTAGAGCATGTGGTAATTATCTCTCTCTAGATCTCCCTTGGTAGTGACTTATCACATCCACTTGATTCCCCCCCTCAGTCATATTTAACTTCAGCTGAAAAGGTTGGAAGCCAAGACACGCTATGTGGGGGAGATGCATGCATACTTAAGGCCCAGCAGGATGCAGTGAGTGCAGTGCATTGGGCAAAACAGGAAATGCGTGAGACATGGAGGCAAAGTGGAATTTGTAATACAGGTGCCATTAAGGTAGTGTGATTCAGACACCTGAAACATAGCAAGCCAATGGTGAATTTTACATGTAGGCCTACATCAGTTCAGTCTGTCAAAATAATGCATTTGTAGTCAAGAACAAAGCAGTGAATGCTAAATAAACCAAAACTGCCTGTTTTCCCTATGAAAAAAATAAATAAAGAAAATAACTGCAACCCAATGGTAAACGTTATTCACAGAAAGCTTGAACGATGCCTAAAAATAGCCCTCAAATCCACGTGACGTGGTAAAGAACCACGTCTGTTATTCACCCTCAAGTTGTGCTCACCCTTGCTGTGGAAACGGGGCCTCAAGTTGGAGCATCTGAGCCTACTTGCCACCTACGCCCGCACCCACTCACTCTGACACGTCCAGGGAATCAGCCGGGGGTGGGAGTTATGAAATATGAATTTCTCCGAGGTTTCCAATGGCAACAAATCATGGCTATCCCACTTCGCAAGGTTTTAGCGCGAAGCTTTTATCTCTTTTATATTACAGATAAATGGCTCATGTTTACCACTAACACATGGTAGCATGAGGTTCAAAGATGCACGCCATCACACCCACACAACTGTCAAAAATGTGTGGATTATTGGCGATTACACACCAACATTTGATAGAGGTTTGATTACGCAGCAAGGTTTGTAAAGTCAAAATGTCACACATACCTTTATAACTTGCTATTATTAACTTTGCAGTTATCCAGTTAGGCTACTGGAGAAATACTTCTGACAGATATCAGCCTCATACACAATTCTGTCAGTGCCTCCCTGCAGCTGATGAGGCTGTGCGCACCATAATGCCCTACAAGCACTTTTAACAATTACCAGAAGAGGGTGTTGTATGATCACAAAGATAAGGCCTCCACAGCCTTTGAAAAGAATTAGAAAAAGGATTATATGACCAAATGATTTCTAATGATTCAAAGCTGGATCTGTGTCATATCACCTCAAATTTCAAAAGAATGAAAAGCACATGGCCTGCTACTGATGATAGGCTACACAAATGGCATAGCCTATCATAGGTTAGGCCTACTCTGTGATATAAATATCTCCAAATATCCTAAACATTGACATTTAACTGTTTTCTCAGAAATTTACATTTGACTTCATCAACAGTTTTTACAGAGTTTAAGTTCATTTAGTGACTATACCAAAAGCCACCCACCAATATAACTAAAACTGCCTGTTGGAGAAGGCTTGTTCCCTAGACTTGTAAGTGAGGTTATCACCAAGCAGACACTGATTAGCACATAGGCTGAGTGCTACTTCACTGCTATGAGACTTCACATGCCATCATCTGCTAATTCAGACCATTGCCACAAAAGCATAGCTTGATGGGCTCCAAGCACAGTGCTGAGAGACACTTGTCTATTGTTGTGATGTTCTTGAAATTCATTATGCTTCAGGCCCTTCTGGGGTGTGGGAAAAGAGTAGGTCCCTAAGAGAGACTAACAGTCATCATGGCAGGTGTGTTTTGCATACTCACTGGTTCTATTATCCCCTACTCTATGAAAGGATATTTTTCTTGTTCAGTGCAATTCAACGCACTGCACAATGGCTTGCTTTTATTTTATTATCAGCTAAAGATAAATCAGTCTTCATGCTTCATGGTCTTGTGAAGTTTTCTTTTGTGTTGAAGTTTTCTTCTGTCTTGTCCCACCATTGACCAACCCCCACACCACACAAATGCACGCCCGCTCACACACAAACACAAACACACACACCCCTCTGTCTCGGTGCATTGATTTGTTTGTGTCCAGCCTTGGCACAGCCCTGCCTTGAGGGAATAGCAGTGCGCTCATTCAGGGGACGTGCTTGGAGTGGTCAAATCATGCTAATCGTTTTGGAGAAAGACCGAGCCTTACACCCAAGATGAAGACAGAGAGAGAGGCATTCTCCAAAGCATTAGCTGCCCCTTCGCTTTTGCTCATCTGCTGTCTGCTTGTCACTTTCCAAGCAGGTAAGAAAATCCTCGCCAACTTTCTGCAGTTGAGGACCTCCGCGCTGTGCTGGAGGAATGTGCTGGTGCTGTGCAGCGCCAATCTAGTGGGAGTGGCAGGGACTTTATTGAGATGTTTATGTGTTTGTTTTAGTACATTTTGTAAAGCAAGATGTTCTGTTTACTTGCTTTTGTGTGGTTTGTTGCATTGGTAAAGGTTTTCAGTTACTTAATTTTTTTTTTATCATTTCTCTGTCTTCTCTTCTATACAAATACTCTTTGAATAACAATGTATATTCAAAATCCAAAACAAATGGCAAATATTGAGACATTGATATATTCAGATCAGAATTATATTCCAACTGACTTTACAATCATGTCTGTTCATTAAGCATTCCTGTGGCCACATCTTCCTCTGTAATTCACTTTAAAAACTATTTGTATGGTTCTACATATTTCACACAATGTGACCCAGAGGGAATTCATTATTTATACATTTTAATACAGATTCAAATATAGAATTTGAAAGTGCTGGAACTAGAACTTTTAACGTAAATGTATAATTCAACATAATGATTAATATATGTTGACTTATGCTCATGGTTATGAGCATTTCTTGTTGTGACTAAAGATAATAATAAATTGACAATTCTCATTTTTGGTAATATGTTAGATAACAACGTTTCAAAAACTCGAAGGGACTTCTAGTGTTAATTGAGAAGTTCCGCACAGTACAACAGAGTTACTTGTGGGACAGAGGGCAGCCTGGAATTGATACAATGGATGGAGCAGTGAGATGATGAGGATCAGAGTTGTTAAAAGAGGTCCAAACAGTTGTCATTGTCCGTCTGTATGTCACGAGCAGAAGAAAAGAGTTGTGGTTACGTTGACAATGTTTGCCACTGCACCATGGCAGATTTGGAGGGTCTTGTGTTAGATTATGTACCGTGACAGATCCCGCGTGTGTTGCGTTGTATCGCTTGGCTGTGCTGTCATCGCTGGAATCACTCGGGCCTCTGTGTGCCCCTGTCCATCCAATCACATTGATTGTGCGCCTCTGAGGGGACTTTTCATGGGCTGCCAGGGAGGAAATTGGTCAGAACAATCCCAGCCTTTGTCTTCACATCCTGACCAGCCCAGGGGACGGAGAATGGTTGCTAGGGCAATGAAGAGCCTCCATGCAGGCCAGCCTGGATGCCCATCGCCTGGGCATCCGTGGGAGGGGACACATATGACAGCATGGCCACTGGCCCCATTCCTCTGGAAATGTGGCTGTCAAGTTAGTCCTTTGAGAAATGCACGCAGGAGCTTCCTTGATCAGCTCTCCTACCATACAGTACACACTGTGTGCACAAACTCAGAGAGAATTACAATGTTGTGTTATATTAACATACTGTTTATATGGGATTAAATGATGCATTGCCTCACATAAAGGCTACACATTGTGTACATTCATAAAATGCATAAACCCTTCAGAATATAGTGAATTGGGAAAATGTATTTAGTACATTTATACATAATACTTTCTGATAAAAGGAATTTTCCAATGCAAATACAATTAATATTTATTGCTCTCACTCCCAAGTCATAATTTCTTTAATATTCAAGGGCTCAGCTCAGTTTAGCTTTTCTTAACCACCTCAACCACTCCTGAGGAAGTATCCTGATGCTCGTTACTTTAGAGGAGATCAGTTGATGAAGTCCCCTGGCACACTGTTTGGATTAATAACGTGTTTACTGGCTACCACTTTACAGGCTACCACTGAAATGTTTCTCCGACAGGGTTGTATGACAGTGCATTTATTTTTTAAATATGACAGACATTTTTATCAAAAATAATTACTGCATACTGACATTATAGTTTATGACCTACATCACAGCCAATCAGGCAAATACACCAGGCATCAACAGTCTACAACGGCTGTTTTGAAACCCCTCAGCTTGTATTGTGGAATAAGGCTCAACAACCAAAATAATTTGCTGGGGGCACTCTTGTTTTGGTGTGATAAAATGTAATGTAAAAGGGGTGAAGCCAAGGCCGTAGCCATGATATCAACATTGGGGGGCTGCGTGTACAAATCCGCTTGGAGCTGCAAGTTACCGTTCACTGGTAACTTGCAGCTAGCTCGGCTGGCGGCACTGTTGCTAAATTACGTTATAGTACAGCGGGTAACCATTAAAATTCTACCATAGTTAGGTTATACCATGAGGTTTATTTTCAGATTGGGAGGGAAATCAAATTTGACCTCTGAGGCCCGGGAGAGGTCAAATCCAAGATGGCCGCCAATAATATTCAAAAGTGCCTCACGTTGGAACCAAACAGAGTAGAAAAACACTTAAAGTGTCATTTCCCACACATTTTTGGGTGCCCATTCTGTATCTGATAACTTTGAAACCACCAGAGTTCAAGAAAATGCATTTTTGCATTTTTATTTTTATAAAGGTCAAGGTAAACAAAACATCAAAATATTCATTTTTTATACATCCCAATTCATTTCTTTGTTGTCACTGTATTATTCAGTTATTAGTTGTTATTTCATTAGATTTGTGGCTAATTTCATTTCTTCACAGCACAGAATTATCCACAAGTGACCCCCCCCCCCCCCAGACCATTTTCACAGACCACCTGCAATACCATCGCTGGTTGAAAAAACCCTGCTTTAGAGAGTTGTTACTACAGGCCACAGTACGCACAATGTAGAGAGTACTTTAACTGCCATATTCTAACAGGTAAACAGATTGACTATGAACAAACAATATTATTACATAATTACATAATATTATTCATGTTGCAAATTAATTTAACCATAGCCAGGAAGGAGTTTTCCTTGGTAGTTAGCTTTTGAGGTAAAAATCATGGACATTGATCAAAATAATTATCCTAGCTAAACTAGAAGATAGTCTGGAACATTTATGTGAGCTGAAGCTAGTTTAATGATTGAACAGAGTATATTGTAGATATGTCATCTTGGTAATGTGAAATTTGTTATGGCTGAAATAGGTAATGTTAACAGAGTAACCTAGTTAAAGGGACACCAGGCAACGTTTTCGTGTTAATTACTCATCTTCGTAAGTCGGTATATGGTTAAATGACTCGTTACAGGGCGAGAACGCCCCTATTGCCTGCAGGAAGAATATCCCGCTTGCAAGTTCAGTGTATCCTACCCGCCGACCGAAGCAGGCAGGCTAACGAAACGCTAGAGATTGTTGCAAACGTGTGTATGGCAGAGCCGGCGAAGAAGCCGGCGAAGAGCCGAGCGAGGGGGTTTCGTAGAGAAAAAGTAGCAGGCTTGCCTGGTGTCCCTTTAAATAGCCGGTCAACCGGGCTTGAACACATTTGTAGCTAGCATATTAATATAAGGCTGTGTCTTTAATTACTACTTAATTAATTAGTTAATTATTAAATAATTAATTAAACTTCTTACTGTTAAGACTATCAATTGGGAGATTGTTAGGGCAGGTTTTGTGGTGGACTGATGCTCAATGTTTGTACCATCAAGTACCATGTTGATGAAGGCCAAGAGAGATGGTGGCACAGCCCTCTGCTGGCAGTTTTCTTTGAATGACCTGTCAAAAGAGAAAGATGAATTAAGGATCTCTTTGCGCACTACTTGTGCTGCTCGCATTAAGTGCATGGCATCACTGCCAGTTTGACAGGCTATCATGAGAGCTGGTCCAATGTCCTTCTCAAAACTCAGGAGTGTGTCTCTCCTGAGCGAGGTAAAAATAAATGTGAATGTGCCCTCAGATGTGGAAGCTCAGAAAGCAGTCGTTCTTTCAGTCTGGTGGTGTGAATCCGTTCACCTGACTGAAAGAACGACTGCTTCACAACAGATTCACACCACCAGACTGAAAGAACGACTGCTTTCTGAGCTTCCACATCTGAGGGAACATTTACGCGGAAGAGACACACTAGATAGTGAGGGTGACCTTACACAGTTTTCACTATGTTCTGTATACAACACGCTTTTTTTTTTTTTAGTAATTAGCCTAAATTTCCAGTGAGTCTATTCGAAATTTTCACCACACATTATATTAACACATATAAAAAATCCAAACATAAGAGTTTTGTGTATTAAAGTGGAATGACACAGGAAAAAAGTATTGAACGTGCCTACTGAAATTTCTTACTTTGTGGAAAAGCCTTTGTTTGTAAAGACAGCTTCAAGACATTTCCTGTATGACAAAACTTATTGGTCGCAGTATCAGGTCTGATTTTGGCCCATTGTTCTAAACAGATTCCAGGGGTCCCTCTTGTGAATCCTGATCTTTAGTTACTTCCAGAACTATCCTTCTGACTCCCTGGTCAGAAATATTACGAGGAGATCCTGTGCATGGCCGGTTGATGATGCAGTGATGTTTCTTCCACTTGCAGATAATGGCTCCCATGCTGCTTACTGGAAGATTCTGATGTTTTGAAATGCATCTGTAACCAGTTTCATTGATATGTTTTGCAACAATAAGGTTGCAAAGGTCTTTGGAGAGCTTTTTGCTTTTATCCATCATGAAATGTTTTTTTGTGTCACACCTTGGTAATGAAAAACCTTTTTATAGCCCATCAATATGTAGGCTACTAACCAAGCTTATATTAATTTGCACAGATAGAAAGGATAACTACTCTCTATACAGATTCCAGCTCGTTCCTTCCCTTTCCTTGCCTTAGTGCTTTTTCTTAGTGTGTTTAATACTTTTCCCCTGTGTTATTCCACTTCATTACATGACTCTACTTATGGAGTTGTTTGGATTTTTTATGTGTGGATTACCTGAGTTATTACTAATGCCTGGTGAAAACGTTGTGCCCCCTGTATTCCACTTTTCATGGGCCCTCTCCTCCATTGGGGCCCTATACTTTCCACTTTCCCCCCCAGTACGACGCCCTTTAATCTGCTGAACCTTCTGCTCGTTTCCAAATATAAAAAAACTCTCTGCAACTCAATACTGGCCTGCCTGCCTCAGCTGCCTGTGAGGGGCTTTTCAGTTGTGCTGGATTACTGTTCACTGCAAAGCGACCCAAGGATGAGTGCAACTAACTTTGAAAATCAACTACTGCTCAAACTTAAAGGAGAACTCCGGTGATTTTTCACATAGATCTCCATTTCTCAACGTCCTTTTCAGGCAAGTACCTCCACTCGGCGGCCATATTGCAACACTTTTTGGGCACTTATCGTGCATCTATTTCAGCAGAAATGCGTGTGCGTAAGGCTTCACGACACCAATCTTGCTCCAGCAGCGAGATCACAACAGATGATTGGCACGATGTCTTCACAGCACACCACATGATTGGCTCAATGTATTTCACAACACACCACATGATTGGCTCAATGTATTCACATGTCGACGTTTTGCCGCGGAAGGGTTGTGATATGTGTAGACATATGATGTGTAGACAACTGCCATGCATTACTATAGAGGATTTTTTGAGTGCTGTATCTCCTCATTAGAAAGTCTTTGGTAAAACTGGTTGTTCTGGTACCCCCCCCCCCCCCCCCCAAAAAAAAAAGTAACTAAGTAACTTTTACTTAAAGTACATTTTAAATGAACTACTTTTTACTTTTACTTGAGTACATTTTCAGATCGGTATTTTAACTTGTACTTGAGTACTATTTCATCAAGGTATTGGTACTTTTACTTGAGTACAATATTTTCGTACTTTGTCCACCTCTGCTTAGTGCCAAAAGTTAACCAAACCGAACTTAGCATGGGCAATAACAGAGGAGGAAAAGTGGGGTGAGCATGCAATCAAACTGATGCTTCACTTCAGCCAGAACTGTCTGACCCACCTGCTATAAACTCACTCCGTCCTCTCTTTCATGAAAAAGCTGTCAGCTTTGCTGTCAGACATGGCATGAATGTTGTAAAACAATTGACAGAGCACCTAAATTCCGGCCATTGTCCATTTGACCAACCATGGCATTTGACCAACCACTATATATATACATTTACAAAAATGGTTCAGTGGAGTGATCCAGAGATCCAGACTGTTATGGAGAGATGTTTGTGATGCTTGGTGGGTTACACATAGAGATGGCTCTTTGGAACACAATCGGATAACTTTTAGATGGAAGTAGTTGAACAACTGCACTATGTGATAATGGGGTGGCTACCTCTGGAACAGCAGACTCCTTCTAAAGGGTGGGCAGCATGGAAACCATTTCCAGAAGTAAATTCATTGCTATGACAGCAAATCCTTTTCAACTGCTTAGCCAGGAATCAAACATGTTTGCATGCTGGAGAAGTACACTTGTGTTCTTGTGTTCAATGATCTCAGGAAGGACTTGTTTTCTCAAATATGTCTCTCAATGGAAAATATTCCTCCCACACAGGCTGCACTGATACAGCATTCAAATAGAGCAGTGTACCAAGCTAGCATTTGGTCCAAAGGTCTGCAGGCTACCCAGTCAGTGCCTTCTCCTGAAAAATATGGATGGACCAAATTAGATGATTTTTGGACACCTTTATGGACACTTTTACCAGAGGCAGCCAAAGTATGTAGAGAACCTCTTAAATGTGGCAGCAAAGGTGAGCCTCTCTGCTCTCGAAAGTGCCGATGCCAGGATGCTGGGTTGCCTTGCACAGTATTATGCCAATGTGCCAGAGCATGTGAACAGATGCAAATATGCAGTATGTAGAGTAGGACTAATGTAATCTAGTGTGGTGTTTTACTGTGTCTTAAGAAGTTGCAGGGGACATGTGTGCTTAATTGTATGCTTTTTATGAGGTCTGCCTGAGGTGCTTGACTGTCTGTGTTTATAGTATCTTTGAGACAATAGGTGGATATAGCCATAGTGTAGCCGTATTGTCTGCTTAAAACAGAGACATATCTATGACACTTATACCTAATTTCATGATTTTAGGAGGTTGTTTAGGTGGCCTTTGAAATAGCTGCCAATTGTGTGGATAGGCAGTGCAGCCTTTTTTTCAATTTTTTTAAAAATGTACTTCCCGTTTGAGATTTCTTGGAGTAATCTTCCAGGATAACGTAGGATCATCCAAGGGACATCAAATTTCAAGCTTTTAGGAGGTTGTTTAAGTGGCCTCTGAATCAGCTGTCAATTATATGGGTGGCCATTTTGAATTTCTTAAAAATCTCACTTCCTGTTTGAGATATGTTTGATCACCCCTTCTATGATGTCTTAGGGTCACCCAATATAAGCTTTTAAGAGGTTGTTTAGGTGGTGATTGAATTAGCTGCCAAATTTGTGGCGGGGAGCGCAACATTTTTCAATTTCTTTACAAACTCACTTCCTGTTTGAGATATTTTTGGGCACCCCTTCTAGGATGTCTTAGGAGGATCACCCAAGGAGCATACATACCAAATGTCAAGCTTTTAAGAGGTTGTTTAGGTGGTGTTTGAATCAGCTACCAATTTTGTGGTGGGGAATGCGGCATTTTTCAATTTCTTTAAAAACTCACTTCTTGTTTGAGATTTTCTTGGGCACCCCTTCTATGATGTCTTAGGATCACCCAAGGAACAAACATACCAAATTTCAAGCTTTTAAGAGGTTGTTTAGGTGGTGTTTGAATCAGCTACCAATTTTGTGGCGGGGAGCCTGCCATTTTTCAATTTCTTTAAAAACTCACTTCCTGTTTGAGATATTTTTGGGCACCCCTTTTAGGATGCCCTAGGATCACCCAATGAACATACCAAATTTCAAGCTTTTTAGAGGTTGTTTGGGTAGTGTTTGAATCAGCTGCCAATTTTGTGGTTCCTTAGGGTCACCCAAGGAACATATCTACCAAATGTCATGCTTCTATCCACCGCGTAACGATTTTTCACATAATCTCCACTTGTAGGCTATCACCGCCATTGTAAAAGTTTTTTTTTTTTCAACTTTTGTGCCGTCGCCACATTTGAGTGCTATGTTTTGCCTGCATGGATGCGCGATTGAGTGCGCATCTAAATGTAACATGCAAGATGCAACAACCATTTCTAAGAGGCTTATAAACCGGATCATTTCTGACATTACTACAAGCATATGAACACAGTATTTATGTTGTAAGACATGTGAAAGAAATGAATGACAGGCACGCATAAATTCAAATAAAAGGACACTACGTTTCACTTTTGCTATCATTGCGAGAAAATAGGCTACAATATGGAAAATGCTTCAAAGTTCCCTTTGAGTCTGATCAGCTTCAAAAATGAATGGGGTTTCCTTAGACAGTGCTACACCTTTCCAACAAGTTTTGTGAGAATTGTACCGGTATATTTTACGATATTGTTGACAGCCCGCACTGCAGTAGGGTGCAGGAAGCTTTTGATAGCACACGCCTCTAACGAAAAACGCAAAACCACCAGGACAAACCACTGACAGTGTAGGCTACTCTCTCTGAAACCATCAATAGCTCACTAATTTGTGCGTTATTTACGTTTGATTGCATTTCAGAGTTGTTGGTTTCCTGTAGTAGCCTATAGCGTTTTTGGTGACTATGGCCTATGGACTATGTCTATGGTGACTATGGCCCTGGGTGAAGCCAAGCATTTTGGGCCCAATGAAATTATAAGATTAATCCCTGCAATAGAACGAATGTAGTCATTATGCCTCCTGTCATTGCATGGCCCTGGTAATCATCCAAACGTTCCCCATCTTTGCAGTGCCCCTGTTTGTTGTGCTATGTGTGTACCATGTGCACTGTGTTTCATGTGGAACAGCTTTGTCTACAGTCTCCTTCTACCGTCTACGTCTGCACAGGGGGAGTTGGGGCGGTAAACATCACCACCCTGGGCGCCCTCATCCGGGGCACGACGGGAGGAGAGGCCCTGCTGTCGGTCCGCTACGCCAGCGCCAGCCAGGACCCTCCCGTCATCAAGTGGCAGCTGAAGAAGGACAAGCCCATCACGGTGGTGCAGTCCATCGGCACGGAGATCATCGGCAACCTGCGGCCCGAGTACCGCGACCGCATCCTGGTGTTCGAGAATGGCACGCTCCTCCTGCATAACCTGAGGCTGTCCGACGAGGGAACCTACGAGGTGGAGATCTCCATCACGGACGACACTTTCACCGGAGAGGGGAGCATCGACCTCACGGTGGACGGTGAGATGAGAGATGTGGTGGGTGGGGTAGTGATGTAATGTGTGTGACAAATGTGTGTGACAAAAAAGTTCTTCGAGGAACACAACAAAATGAAGAAGGAATATGCATAAAATTGTCAGGTTGGGAAATGGTTCATAGAATTGTTTTACAACTGAGATGTGATCCTACAAGTCAAATGAAGTCACTTGATTTGACTTGATTTGGTCCTAAAGTTTCTGTATTGAATTTTAGATTAAATGCATACATATGCATACATCCTCAAAGGCGCTTGACATCAGTAAGGCTGTTTGAGGACAGGGCTATTGGATGTGAAGTGAGCTGAAACTGCACTGTCTGTTTGTTTGATGGCAGAGCCGATCTCCAGGCCCTATGTACACGTGGAATCCTCCACTGTTCTGGAGTTGACAGAACAATTCACGCTCAACTGCAGCCATGATACAGGCACCAAAACTATTTACAGCTGGTTCAAAGGGGACAAACCACTTTCCAATGAGACACGCCTTGTGCTGTCACCTGACCAGAAGATCCTGACCATCACCCGGGTGCTGATGGCGGATGATGACATCTACAGTTGCCATGTTGAGAATCCTCTTGGCAGCATGAGAAGCATGCCAATCAAACTCACAGTCTATAGTAGGTGCACAAGAAAATGATACACAAGAAAAGCACTGTTGCTATGCATTTGTTTTGTTAAATGCTTCCTTACTGGGGGCAGCCGTGGCCTACTGGTTAGGGCTTCGGGCTTGTAACCAAATGGTTGCCAGTTCGATCCCCGACCAGTAGGAAAAATGTGGGTGGGAAAGTGGTTGAGCACTGCTCTCCTATGCCCACATCCACGGCTGAAGTGCCCTTGAGCAATAAGGCACCTCACCCTTCACTGCTCCCCGAGCGCCGCTGTAGCTGGCAGCTCACTGCTCCGGGTTAGTGTGTGCTTTCACCTCACTGTGTGCTGAGTGTGTTTCACTAATTCACAGATTGGGATAAATGCAGAGACCAAATTTCCCTCACGGGATCAAAACAGTATACTTACTTTTAAAATATGGATACACATATTTTTGTGCTGTAGTTTGGTATGAAACATAGTAGTCTGAGGTAGTTAAACATCATATAATTAAACCAATTATGAGCACTGAAGCTTTTCTAAGATCAAAATCAGTGATCATTCTCTTTGTTCCAGAAAGGAGTTCCCTCTACATAATTCTGTCCACAGGGGGGATTTTTCTCCTCATAACCCTTGTGACTGTGTGTGCCTGCTGGAAGCCTACCAAGTAGGTTTTATTTCAGTGTCATCTCATACCTTACATATTATCATCGTTTTAATCTTCTATCAATGTTCTTGAGCTATGGTGAATTTTATTGCATGATCAATTTTTCTTTTGATTCTTTCCATCATTTCAGATCTGAACGAAAAAGAAAAAAAATGAAGAAAAGGGCACAGGACCATGAGAACCATCTTATTGATCATGATGAAGACAAGACTGAAAGTAAGTGAATCTCATTTAAAACCAACATGTGAAACCCCCTTTATTAAGCCTTGCACCCAGGGCTGTGGCAGAAGGTGTGGTCTGGACATGATACAAAAATCGCTATCTTACACCCTCTAAAAATCATTACGCCACTGACCAAGAAAAACCTGGTCTATAGCAAAACAAAGCACAGCTGAAGATGCACTGTCACAAGATGTAAGCAGCCGTTAGCAAGCAGTCCCAAACAACTTCTCTGCAGGATAAATAGCCTTAGGATTTTTATTCAGTCATTCGAACATTACTGGGGTAAGTGTTGCTTTTTTCATGTTTTCAATGGTAACCCCTTGTCAATAGTGAAAGTAATTAACTGTGTTTTGTCGTTGACTATGAGACCATGGTGAAGTTTCACTTTGCCAATGAGTTCAAATAATAGACGAGTGCAGATGCACGTAGGCTATACTCTGCTAGGTCTTAGTAATACCTGTAGAATAATGTAGTAATGTAGTAATACCAGTAGGCCTACTGTAGCAACACCAGTAGAATACCTGTTCCATATGGTCTCACGCGCAAGCAGATTCCTTCAAATGCGCTGCTGACTATCAAAACACAGATGCGCTGTTTGAAGTTGCGCTGCTTGCTGTTAAATGGAGTGATAGATGTCATTCTCATTGGTTTAAAGGATGTTACGCCCAAAACACACCCATGACTGATTAAGAAACATAAGAACAAACTTTTTCTGCCAAGCACCCGACGTTTGATAACAAAACCACCCAGAATGTGGACTGGACACACCCCTAAATGTATTTAAGCTTTTCGCCACTGACCATGCATTTTAGATCGCCAAGATAGAGCCCAAACTCTCTGACCTTTGTATCTCTTACCTGCAGATGAGATCATTCCGAAAAAAATAACCAATCATGAGCGCAGAAACCCAGTGGCACTCTACATCCTGAAAGAGAAGGTAACTGACGTCTCATACTTCTGCAATGCCTATGGAATGGGTATGTATAGGAGGGCTTGAGAACAAATACAAGTGACAACATGTTTACAGACACATCAATTGCATAATGGATTTTATAGCGGAATGCTGGCAAGATCCATGCCAGAATGGAAAGGAATAAGAAATCTACATCTTGACCTGAACTTGAAGAGCACTGGACACCGACAGATATAATTAATAACAAAAATTATATGTAAGAAAGTGAAAGTTTAAGCTTGTGTTTATATTTCAGAAGTGTCTCAGCTCACGTCTGACTTAGAAATTCTCTGTCAAGAAATGGTGACTGCAAACCTCAGGCTTGCTACATGGAGGGTTCTAGTAGGAATACTGTTTTAAAATGATAACAACAAAGAACAACAAAGAGAGACGTGCACCTCTAAACCTACTCTCATGTCTCTCCAGGATTCCGTTACCGGTGATCCAGGGTCTACATGCACAGCCTGTACCTCCAATGGAAGCCCCTCCAGCTACAACGGCTCGGGGCCTCCCATCTCCCGTTCTCCAGAGCGCCCAGCCCGCTCCTCTCGCAGTTACCCCCGCACCCCGACTAACTCGCCCCCCGCGCATCACCGCAAGAGGCAGGGCCAGAGCCCCCCTGCAGCCGCCCCCTCCCCTGCACGGAGCCGCAGCTCCAGTCGCTCCCAGAGGAGGCCTCCTGCTTCCCACCAGCCCGAGGATAACGCCGAACCTGCATCAGAGCCCAACACCTCCACAACCACCTGAATGGCCACAGTCTGGTCCACGTCATGCTGCTGGGGAACTACTTCAACATATCTCAACAGGAAGCTGTACAAAGTGTTTTTTTTATTTATGTATATAGGTGTTTTGCTGTGAGCGCAGTTTGATTTCACTTCTGCCAACATCAAATTAAAATACTGCATTGTGGAAAGAAAGACTATGATGAAGGGGTTAAAGACTTTACATGACAAAATTCTACATATAAATGTTATTATGAAAGAATTCATATGCAACAACTTGAGCTCATGTGATGGCATTTACAGTAATGTTTCTATGAGCACAACCAGACATGCACATGTTTAGGCTACTGTCAAAATATTTGAGACTGCTGTTGTAATGTTCATCTGGAAACATTAAGCAATCTGAAGGGATTCTGACTGTGATTCTAAAGGAGGTAATCATATGAATTAAAGAAGGTCTGTTATTAAGCTGAAGCAACATTGTTAAAAAAAAGTTGCCCCATGTATCAGCACCTTTAGACAGCACCAAATACAATTTATAAGAACAAAAGACCAGATGAAGAATACATGATAGCAGTTCTGTTATTTCTGTGCCAGGTCCCTTCCAGAGGCTTGTCCACATTATGTGTGAAAATGTCATGTTCAGCCATGTAGGCTACAGAGTGGAGATACACAGATTACAGTATTTTCCTCTCTGTAAGCACATGTATTTAAAGCATATGTAAAATATGATTATATATATATGATTATATATGTACATACTCATATTGTCTTGGATTTCTTTATATTTTATTATATTAATACTGGTTTGTTCTATTATTTTACACAAATAATAGCCGCTTTCTTCATGTTTGCGAAGATTGTGTCTCTTTCCATTAGTTACAGTGCATACTGTTCTTCTCACACAGAGAGAATGTGTTTGCTGATTCACACAAAAGAGTGAGTAGGTTCTTTGTTCTGGCTGGACACAGATTTTGAGTGCAGGCATTGTCAAGAAAGCCTGCAATTCTTCTCGAAATTCATGCATATACATTAATGTACAAGACAGAGCCGGAGACACTAAGGAATAGTACTGGACTTGCACACAGGAACAACATGTCTGAACAACAATCTGTGGGCTGGCCACATGTACACTGTGTACCAAATCGTAGGAGAAATCCTCACAGACACCATTTGCACATTGTGTATTTGCACAAGACAAACATCAGACAAAGTGACATGGCCAAACTTGAGGAAATCACAAAATGCTATATTATTCTTTATTTAGATATGGTTACTATTTGAAAACTTTAAAATGTGCAAGGTGACCACTCCCAAAGGCAAGGTCAGCAAATAGCTGGGTGACTTAAGTAATCTTTTCTCCATAAAAATAAATTGTTGTGTGTGTATGGCCTACACATGTATTTGCCTACTGCTGTGTTTGATTTCCAGTGCAGAAATCTGTGCACTCTATTCTTTCTTCAACTGCTGATACTCCTGACCTTTCTATCACATATCCTAATCAACACTGCAGCCTATTTGCTGTGTTGTTCCTTCAGAAAACAAGATTCCAATGAAGCAAGTAGGCCTAACAGAGTATAAAGTTCCCTGAAGATCACAAAAAATAAACCTTTAAATGATGTTCTGGGAACGCTCTCTAAAGGTATTGTTTTGTGTAACCTGCAACTATTAGGGAACCTTTAGGGAATGTTTGCTGTGTAGCCTCTTACTTTGATTCTAACCTCAAAAGCCACTTCCTTCTGGTGAGCAGATGTCTGAAATTTCTAAAAATTAAAAAATAGGAAATATATTGAAGGTTACTGCCAAAAAAAAGCCCTCTGTACAGTTTTACATGTCATAGTTCCCAGCTCCAGGCAGAGATCCTACAAACAGGGTCCCTGAAGAAAATCTGGCCAAGAGCCCTGCTTTGTCTGGTGCTGAACCTGACTTTGGATGGTCCCCAAGATTCCAGCCTGCTACATTGCCAGGTCAGGACGTGAAGTAGTAGGCCTACACAGGTTTTTCACATTCATAATTATACCATTTGAAGGACCTAAGGTGGGAACAGTAGAATTAAATTGGTAGGAGGTGACGAGGAACCATAGTTTGGTGTGTTAGCTTTTTTGACGGCACAATTTAATGAATGCACTGTGGGTATGGTTTGTTTTCGCTAGTCAGCCAATGAGCGTCTGGCGGGTGGAGTTGAAATGGTTTTAATGTTTGGGTGTCGTCCCCCATGGTCGCTATCAACAACTGATTGTTCAACCGGCATTTCCAAGCGTGATAGTTAGCTTGCTTCTTAACTGCCGTTTTATTTTCCAAGCTAATAACTTTAGTCTATTATCATTCAATTGGGAACACTTTTCTAGTCTCTTAGGAGCCATTCGATGTCTCTGTGTAAACCCAAAATGAGCTTGCTAAATTAGCTAAATTAGCAGTAGGCTAAAACTTACGAAGGTTGACAGCTAGAATTAGTGTAGCCTACTTGAGGAGCAGAGTTCGACAGAATAAAAATGAGTCTATCAGCCAAGAAAAAAGGGATATCAAATAAACGCCATACTTCTAAAGATACCAAACAAGCAAGTCATGGGGTCCAGAGGAAGCACATCGACTTCAGAATCCTTGCTGAGAGGAATCCATCAACAATGTCAGTAGGAGCATGGGTGGAAAGTGTGCACGAATGGCAGGAACATCCAAACGTAAGCACTGAAATTCTTACCTGACTTTGCTGAATGTTTTGTTGTAGCCAATCGACTATGTTTTTATAGTGGGCAATACGTTTCAAATGACAGCTGTTCCAAATTTCAAGGAGATGACATCGAGGTGAAATGCTTGAGTTGGTTTGGGCTCATTGTTGGTTGTTTTTATAGTTTCAGATGATATAACATACGCGCCAAAAAACCCTATGTGCGATTGCAATTAACATTTGTATTTCCAGGACCTTGCTGTACACACAGAGGAGTTACAGACTGAGATTCTCCGGAAGAAGGAACTTGATTTGCTCAAATTTCAAGATGCTGTGCGCCGACGTGTGTCCCAACAATCTCAAATCCGTCAGAAACAACAGCTGCAGAGGTCTTATGAAACGGTGAGGGAGAACAAGTACGCTATCTTTAACAAAAATTAGAACATTTATCATCTCTCAAGAGTGCTCAAAAATGTCGGCCAAATAATTCCCTTTCGTCATCCTGTGGTGTAATGCTGATGAAGAGATGACTGTGATCTCATTCTCTGTGGAGCTGCTAATATCCTTTTCATCATTATCACCAGTAACTGGAATGTGACACTAGACCAGGGTGGCAGGATGACAGGATGACAAATAAGCCTGAAAAAAGGAATTTAAAAAAACTTTTTTCAAAAAAAAAAAAGTGAAATATATATTTATATGTCAATTTGTCATGTTAGTGCCTAAAATTGTCATATGGTGTGACGTGAAAATAATTTGAAATAAAATGAAAATTAGATACTTTTTTCTACTTTAATTTATGTCACTGTACATTTTAATCACGTTTGCTTTGATTTGCAACATTTCCTTATGAATATTTAGAAGAAAAACCTAAAATTTAACAAGTTATTTTTGTCAAGGTGGAGAATGCTCCTAAGTGTAACCAGATATTTTAGCTTAATTCTGATATTTCTTGTAAGAACTCACTCAAAATTCTTGAGGTTCTTGCAGATACCATTTCCTTTATGTGCTATTGATGTTTTAATGATTTTTCAATTATAAAGTCTTTTTTGTGACATTATTTAATGTCACACCAAATGACATGGTGTCACGCCATATGATGAACTGCACCACTCCACCATGTGTCAGAGCAAAACAGGGTTTTTAATGACAATAAAATCATTAACAATGAATTTTGAAGTCACTCTATGAATGGTGTATGCGTGTAACAGCAAAATAGATGAAAGTTTAGTATTTATTTTTTAAACTTACATGGCATGGTAACATAAAAGAAAAAAGTATGAGAAATATGAATTGTACAGATACATTTTTTTCCCAATGATCACAGATTTAACAAAAAAACATATAATATATGAATTTAAAACATATTTTTACAAGAACTTTTATGTAAAAATGCAATTTGGTCATATGGTGTGACACAAATGTCATATAGTGTGACTTGAAAAAAGCTGTCACACCATATGATGCAGCGTCACACTATATGACATTTTGACAGTTAAGCTAATTTTCTAGACAGTTAAATACAGCTAACTATTATTTAACATGCAACTGACCACATGGCAGCAGTGCTTTTTAAGAATTCATGAAGAATATTTGTGGAAAATAGCTACTTTTTAGGCAAATGATGTCACACCATAAGACACTAAAATTTGGCCACGATTGATGATGTCCAATTCAAAGCTTTTTATATAAAAATCTAAAAAGCAGAACTCACCTCTTGACCATGCCAATTACTCCTGACATTCTATTGTTACTTCCTGATTAAGCAGGGTCCTCTTCACAATAATAATGTCCAAATGAATGCCCAGTCAAAATATACAATATAGTGTCACGCCATATGACAACCATTTTATGGACAAAATATATTTGATTATAACTTAGTTGGACAGCATGCATAAACATCAAAACTTTTTGTGGTTGTAAAAAACATCCAATTATTTTATATGCATGGTAAAACTTTAAAGTAATTATACTTTTTATTTGATATACACTCTTTTTAGGAAGTTCGCACACATGGTGGACAGTCACACCATATGACATTTTTTATGTTTGGATGATTATTTTAAGTCAAAAGTGAAATACAAATCCAATAAATTTAATATGACAGAACTTGAACCTACCATACCTACAACATTTCCATATCAATTCTTAACAATTGCCATTTTTTATAAGTGTGTGACACATGGACAGTCTGAATTCTGCTATTTGTCATCTACCCACCACTAACATTTCAGTCGCATACACTGTAGTAGTGATGCATGTAGGGGTGACTGATCTGACCTTGGGCTTTCAGGTTGAGCAGGATGGGCGAGTGCTGCAGCAAAGTAGCGCCGCTGGCCAGCGTCTCAGCCCCAGGAGAGGCCCACAGCTTCCCTGCCAGCCTGGAGAGTTGGCCATTTGCTCCCCCAGAGCCCGCTGGGTAAGGGCACAGGAAGTGGATGCAAGCAGTGATGCCCACACCAACCAGCAAAGTCCGCAAGTAAGACTCAGCCTGTGTGTGTGTGTGTGTGTGTGTGTGTGCATACATATTGATTGAGATTATTTTGTTAATTAATCAGGTGGTGATTTTGTCTTACTTTACTTTTCTACTGTGTCATTGTTTTGTAGGTCAGCAAAGTGGTGAAGCTGGTCTGGCACAGACTAGCTGCTTGTCAGACGGTCAAAGAGGGTGATGAGGTGTCTGAACTACCTGGGGGGCTATGGAAAGTGTCTCCTACAAGAGATGTGGGTCTGTTAGGTGTTGTTCACTGTAGGCATTTATGTGCTATTTGTGAGTTGTTTGGTAACTTAGCCTGGTTGACACCAGACCGCAAATTCAAATTTGCTTACAGGTTCGTCTGGCTTCTCCCTTGCTAATGGTATCTTTCTGAATGCCATTTTTTCATAACTGATACAGAAGCAGAGACCACATAACTCAAGAGCAGAGGAGGAGGATGAAGAAAACAATACTAATTCAGAGGAGGACGAGGAGATCTCACTGATGGGACAACATGATCACCCACTGGAAAATAAAGTCAAGAGCGTCAGTTTCCAGAATACAGAGGTTAGGACGCTTCAGTGTTTTCTATAGCCAATACAAGCTGGAGTTGATCTGGTATCACCAGACTCACTAACGTTGTGAAGAGAGTCTGAATTCTTTCCATTGGGAATTCTTTCCCAAATGTTAATTTTGAAATCATTGGCCTAACCTGATTGAACATTGATCAGGGATTCATAATGTTACCTCCTACTTCATCTTAATTAGCTTCATATCTCTTCTTCTTCTTCTCCTGTCATTGTCCCAGGCGTGTGAGAGATTGCTGAGAGGAGCATACCCGACTGGTCCACACCCTGGCTTTAGCACAGACTACCGAGCTTCAAAAGTGCTGTGGCCTTACCAAGACCAGGAGGAACTTAAAAAACAGGTTGGCACTTCAGCCACACCCGCCTGAAAAAGCTGTCTTCTGTCTGATCAGTTCTCATCTTTGCATATTGAACTTATAATGCATTTCAAGCGAATACAGAATTTACTAAATGTAAAAGCAACAACTTTAGACACTTATGATTCCACTAGTTTAGGACAGGTTATTTCACTTCAATTCTGTCAGAACCTCTTGATTGGGAGCCCTGTTGAATTCCAGCATTTCCAACATCCACGTTGTCATTTGTAGAGGCAGTCCCAGTTCCTAACGTATCGCCGCCTCTTCATGGACATCGAGAGGGAACAAGTAAAGGAGCACCAGCGCCACCGGAAACATTTAAGAAGAATAGCAAGGTGACCCAATCCCACTAAACAACAACACTACCCATACCTACCCAACTAATTAGTAGTGGTGGGTAGGGATGGGCAGTGGTTCTGATGTACATGTATTTCGAAAACAAAATACTGTTTTGTCATTTGTATTTTATTGGCTGGCTGCAGGCTGCTAGCTCTCTTACTAGCACAACTCCTAAAAGGCGTCAGGAAAGAAGTTTACACAATGGACATACTGCACAGCTATGTGTTTACACAATGGACATACTGCACAGCTATGTGTTTACTGTACACAATGGATACTGCACAGCTATGTGTTTACACAATGGACATACTGCACAGCTATGTGTTTACACAATGGACATACTGCACACCTATGTACCAGCTAGCTACGGTTACACAATCGGAATAGGCCTATAAGCAGACATTGGGGGTGTCCTCATTTTGGCCAATTTGTCCTCACTTTATAGGCACAACTTGTCCTCCTTTTCAAAGTCTGGTTGGTGGTCACACTATTTCTGCTACGTTATAGCACACATGTAGCCTCTACAGTACTTCCCCTTTTTAAAATTAAATTATGACTATCAACTGGCTTTTCAATGTGTTTCTGCACAGAACCACTGGCATGAAGTGGACAGGCAGTAGCAGCCAAATCTGTCCTGTTAGTAATGTCCCTAGACAGCCAGCCACTGTCCTGTCCTGTTAGTATTGTCCCGTGACACCCAGCCACTGTCCCGAGACACCCAGCTACTGTCCTGTCCTGTTAGTAGTGACCCGTGACACCCAGTCACTGTCCTGTCCTGTTAGTAGTGTCCTGTGACACTTAGCTACTGTCCTGTCCTGTTAGTAGTGTCCTGTGACACCCAGCTACTATGCAGAGGTGGTTAGAGCAGAAACTGTACTGTATTCTTGTTGCTGTCCTGTGCCACTTGCAGTACTGTATTGCGGAAGCTGTGCTGTATCTCGCAGCACTGTATTGCGGAAAATTGTGGCATGCACTCGCTGTAATGTCTTTGTTTTAAAACACCTTTCCTAGTGCTCTCTCGCATGAGTTGTGCTGTGCCTCGCTAAAATTCTAAATGTTTTATACAGGACAGGACAGTCACAAGACAGTGGCTGACTGTCACAACACGCTACTAACAGGACAAGACAGTCACAGGAGAGTGGCTGGGTGTCACAGGACACTACTAACAGGACAAGACATCACAGGACAGTGGCTCGGTGTCACAGGACACTACTAACAGGACAAGACATCACAGGACAGTGGCTCGGTGTCTTGGGACAGTGGCTGGGTGTCACGGGACACTATTAACAGGACAGTCACAGGACCGTGGCTGGGTGTTTATTTTAAAATACATTCTGGTAGTTTTGCCCATCCCTGGGGGTGAGCGTGATTGAGCAGCCAACTGAAATTCGGTCCACCTGGGTTTGATTCCTGCCGTTGCGAGTCTGTGTGCTTTGGATAAAAGCGTCTGCTAAATACTGTACCTCACATTTTATAGTTTAGGCTTCTGTTATTGCACTCGGCCATTGGCGATTCATCTACTTCATCTACTTGCTTTAGTGATTATTGCCCAATACCCAGAATGTTCTTATTCTGTGTTCTCTCTCCTTAATAACCTGCTGTTGGCAGAATAAAAGCTGATAAAGAGCGACAAAGACAAGAGGAAGAACAGAAACTGGAGAGACTCAAGCAGCAAGAGGAGGAAAGAGATGCACTTGCTGAAAGAGAACACCTGATTCTGGAGCGTCTCAGACTGGAGGAAGAGGAGAGGGCCAAGACTGTGAAGAGCAAAGAAAAAGCACAGAAAAGCAGAGAGGCCACAAGGTGAAACCAATCTTCCCTCTTCACTCTCTCAGATTTCTCTCAGCACTTACTAGAAACCAGTAAAAGCTGCGAAGGAATTCAAATTAACATGTTAATGCCAATGCCTAACATTGTATGGGTACATAAACTGTATACCTACAAAGATGCATGTGTAAAATCAATGCTGATAAATGCACTAGCCAACGCCATGACCATGGCATAAAGTGTTCAGGCACTGCGCCTGAATTCAGGCATGAGCCAGTATGCTTTAGATTTCAAAATATGCTAAGTAGACTACAGTATATATAACGTCTTCATAAATGTCTGATAGCTCCAGGCACATAAATGTTAATTGCTTTAAGTCCTGCATGACACTCAGGTTATGTATGTAATATGTACTGTGTCCATGTGGCAGGTACATTGAGGCCCTGAGGGCGCAGATGAGGGAGAGGATAACGCAGGAGAAAGTGGACCTGCCTGCCCTGTGCTGCTGCGGAGACAGCTTCTGGGACTCCCACCCAGACAACTGCGCTAACAACTGTGTTTTCTACAAAAACCCTAAAGGTAGCGTTTCCATAACACAGAGGGTCAAGGAAACCTGTCGAATATGTCACAGAAAAAAATAAATAAAAGATGCTGATCTAAATTTAAAATGTCTGACAAACAGTATGATTCATAGAATATCGGCTAGTTAATTTTAGTGTTTCAGAAAATATTTCTATGAGCTTTTAATACTGTACTCTGTGTTTGGGTATTCATATAATAGAATGTATAATTATATCATAAAGACTTAACCATTAGTTACTGACATTTTGATGAGTGTACTGTTGTTGTCATAACGACCTGTCCAACATGACTCATTTGTGAAGAGTTTGAGTTGCGCCTCCTACGAGTGCAGATAAGATGGTTCATTTGCACATTGACATTTGCATTCATATACCAGTATACTACTCCCTCGCTCCATGGCCATGGTCATCTACTGCAGAGCGAAGTCCAGCACATGCACTGTGTGTATGTTTGTGAATGCTCCATGCTATTCTCCAGCCTAACTAGTTGTCCTTTGACCCACTCTAGCCTATGCTCAGGCCCTGCAGTCCGTGCTGCTGAGCTGTGACCAGAGGGAGGGCAACGCCAGCCACCACGCTTCCACCCGCCAGGTGGCCACCAGGTACGCCCAGTCCCCGAAGAAGTGATGGGATTTGACCTCTGTTCATGAATAAACCAGTTGAAGCCAGGTCATTCATACATGAAGCCAGGCCATTTCAGATGGGTTGTGAAGTGAAGTGAAGTGAAACACTATGAGGAAGACACTGGATTTGTTTTCTTTGTAAGAAAAGAGACTTCTTGAACACACACATTTGATTTTGGATTGTATGTGTATGATGTATGAGAGCACCTTTTCTGTAAGTATGTGAAGGTTAGGTGTGAAATGGTTTTGCTGCATCAGGGCATACAGATTTGATTACCTGTATGAATATATTCCAAATTGTTCCTCTCAATGAGTTTGTTGTACTGTGAGGTCACATTCAAACCCAGCAAACGTGACAAACCTGTACTTGGCACACTGTCTGATGTAAACATACTCAAATCTTATCAGCAGAAGCTGATGTGTGGCACTGAGGGTTACAGTACGTATGTAACCTGGCAAACCAATCATTTTTAGTTGTGCTGTGATGAAGGGTAGATTGTTTACATGTTGATGACACAAAGCCATTGCTACATTCAGGGGTCACTCCTGTGCCACTCAGATGCACAAGGTCTTCCTTTAAGGAGTACTTTTGTCATGTTTCCTGTTTGTCAAGTGTCATTTTATGTGTGTCATTATTGTGAAATAAATGTTTCCCTCTACCTGTATGTTTGGTGTCTTCAGGAGTTTGTTGACATACACACATGTACACAAAAGCTCTTGGACTCTGCATAGCTAGCACAATTCATATCCACTGAATATGCCAGAATAAATCTTGTATGTCAGGAATGTCATTCTGTCAGGCACCGACTGATAACCTTTGCTCGACTTATCTAGATCAATGCACCTGCATTGTAATTCTGAGCCCTTAGTATGCCCTGTCAGTGTCAATAGTTCCTTCAGGGAAAAGTCTGTTGGCCTAGAAATCTTCAGGAGATATTGAGTGTCTGGGAGAATGAGGAAGTTGCCTTTTAACCCAGACCATGATGACTGCCTCCTTTCCATAACTCAAAGTCTATTTTCAATTGATGAATGTGTAAACAGTGATTACTCAAAGAGGTGTGAGGATGAATTAGACTTTTTTTAACCCATTTCATGATTCTGATAACCAATAACAGTTATTCAGATTGCTGTAATAAAGACAAAGGTTTATTTACAAAGCTATACATACCAAGTAGTCCAGTCTCTCTGATTCTGAAGTGGGTAACATATGTGTGTCAGATTCTAGTATAGTTCTCAACTATGCAGTCTCCACTGCCTGCCTGCTTTTTTTCTGACATGACATGAATAACCAGTCTTCTTAACCACAAAGTCGTTTCTGCAACTGGTGAGGCAACGGAGTTCAATTCAGGACTGACTTTAAAGCAACTTTAAATAAGTTATTTAGTCAGTTACATCTCAATCAGTTCAATTTGTCACAATCTTCAATGGTAAAGATTTGAATAGGTTATATCACAAGTACATGCATATAGAAATTTTGAATGCAAGTTCCATAACAGTGCTACTGATAAATTAAGAGTGAGTTAATGAGTCCAAATGTGAATTTTGTCATGCCATTTGACAATTTTATATTAGCAGAAATTAGACTCACCAACACTTACATTGTCTTTGTACTTGTACTACTTGTCAAGCCCTCTAAAACACTGAATTAAGCAGCATGTCTTACCCAGGACTTTATTCTGTCAATAGCATTCACCGTGGAGTTTCAAGAAGACCATGGAGTTTCCGTCATCAGTCCAGTCCCGAACGGGTTAAGCTCCCTGTTCCTTTACAGTGTGACGTCACGCTGGGATCACATGCTCAAGTCGCCAGATTGCTCTATGCGTGGTGCAGGATCTGGATTTCGAAAACAGGAATGGCTACTTTTTTATTGTTATATTCCATGAATGAAGGAACACTTAAGAGTCACATGATGAGTTCAGACTGTTAATATTAATAGGAGCCGGCTTTAAAATCTGTCAATCGACCACTGCGTGTGAACATGGATATTCTTGGAAATTCAGTGTACTCGGAAGAAGATGCTTGCTCTAGGATATTAAAACATAAGCAAATGGAGCAGCTTTAAACTTAAACATCTTTTAAACGATTTTGGAGTTTTGTTATTTTTTAAACCAATATTTTAGACAGGCGCTTTGCTTGTTGAACAGTCTTATTTTTTTAAAAAAGCTTGTAATCCGCTCTACAGTAGCCTAAATTTTAGTTTTGAGTCTGCTATCGTATCGATTTTAGCTGGATGGGCTATTTTCAGACATGGCGGAGTGAACATTTTAGGAGCTGTCTTTACTTTTATCGGTAGCCTATATATTATTGCAACTATGAGTTTATAACGTTAAAAAAGGCAGTTTTAAGTTAGTTTAATTCAGACATAGAGGCTAGCGAATTCCCCTGAAGATGAGGTCTTCGTTGGCTCCAGGCATTAGAGTCATTACCTCCTTCTCAAGAGACAGCTGGTAAGTATAGTCTAACTATCTGATCAGACGATACAGCTGATCACTATCAATAGCTGAATAGCCCAAGGGCTGATTTCCATTGTAAACGGGAGAGGGGAATGTGTTTCGCTTTAACTAACGTGAATGTCATGGCAGTAGCGTAAATGCTTTTGCGAGTGATTTGCCGGCTGAGATTGTTGCGAGTTGTGTTTTTTGTTCCCAAAACAAGAGTTGCGTATGACAGTGGAATAGCCCTTTAGCCATATTGGCGTATTCCTGTGTTGGAGAAGCAATGAAGTCTCAAAGTCAATGAAGTTTCTTTTACATTGCTTATGACAGTTGCTCAGTTCAGCACTAGTGCAATCAGTCTGCTGATGAATTTCAGCTCTGTTTGCAAATGTATGTTCTTGCCATGGGCCTCCCGTAGCCGCACTAGCCTTAATTTGGAAATGTAAATAGGTAGTAGCCTACAGAGCCTGCATTATGTCCCTGTAACTGCTTCTCATGCAGTCCATGTGCTTTTCATAATGTCCAAGCCTCAGGTCTACATTGGCTACCTTGCCTCAGAATTACCTTACTGCCTTATGCACCTCTCAAATAATTATTGGAGTAAATTTATTTTAATCTCCTTCGCATGCGTTTTTATTTTATTTAGGTACAGAGGCTTCATTCTCTTCCTGACGTTCCTGTTCTACACCAGTTATCATCTGTCACGGAAACCTATCAGTGTGGTCAAGGTAAGAGATGTGGCACACTGTCCCCTTTAGAAATGTCCGTGCTATTGATAGTGGCCATGCCACTATGTTACTTTACCAGCTGGTAAACAAAAGTGATGGAGTCTTGTGAGCATGTCATGACAAACCTGCACATGTGTGGCTATTGCAATTTTGTCAGACAAGCACTTTTGGAAGATTGATCATTTTGTCTTGTATGTTGTTAGAGTCAACTGCACAGAAACTGTTCCAATGTCATTCGGCCTGCTGACTTGAATGTCACCAACAATGACACCTGGTGTGACTGGGCTCCATTTGGTGAGTTTTCGAGTCATCCCAACAGAAACACTTTCTACAATAGGCCTACATAAAATCCTTTCTTCTTCTCCCAGCGGCTAGTTTACACACTGCAAATGCTTATGACTGAGCATCAGGTCATGATCCTCTGTGCGTTATGATTTTTTTTTCTTCTCCAGACCAGGACAATTATCAAACACTTTTTGGAGCAGTTGACAACTCCTTCCTTGTTGCCTATGCCATTGGCATGTTTTTCAGGTATGGTGGTTCTACAGTCAGACGACACTTGATGTTAGTGCCCTTGAGGCCAGGTGGGAGCTAAACATTGGTGGTGGTTAGTGAGGTATATAAATGTAAGGTGGTGTTGTTGTTGAGATGTGCTTTATCCCAACAGTGGCATCTTTGGAGAGCGCTTGCCCCTGCGATACTACCTCAGCACAGGGATGGTCCTCAGTGGAATCTTCACGTCACTCTTCGGCTTGGGCTACTACTGGAACATCCACTCTATCTGGTACTACGCCTTTGTCCAGGTCAGCTGTGCTCCTCGCCTTTGGAATGCATTTGAAATGCCAGTTTTGTCCAAGGAATTTTTTTTATTGTAATGCTGAGTATGAAGCTTTTAAACTCAGTGACAGGAAGAAATCATGATCGCACAAGGTAAGCCAGAACGGAAAGCTTTTATGCTTCTCGTACTTCACTTGCCACCACATCCTGTGCAAATGAACCACCAGCGGTGGCTATGTGAACAAAAGAAACTCCACCTTCCTACTAAAGAATCAGACCAGAGTTACTCAATCGTCATTATTTTATATGGTTTAAAAAAAATCTAGTTGACAAGCTAATTAGTAGTAGCTTTTTGTTTTTGGTCTGACAGGCTTTTAAGTATAAGTATATATACTCTTTTCAGTAGGCCACGGCTGCCCATTTTAGTAGGCATAGTAACTGTTGCTAGAGCTCCATCAGCCCTTTTCCTGACAGGTCTGTTCCTATCGGGTCTTCTAATAGGGGCCATGCTGCAAGTAATCTTCTTACTGGTGAAGTAGCCTACTGCTATTTACATCTGGGGATTGGAGATGTAAATAGGCCTGACCATATTTAATTAGCCACTTCTGGATTTTGGCTGGCCCAATCACATTAGCGGCTGAATGTTGTCCCACAACATAACTAACTTTTGCTGCTGGTTAAAAAATATATGGGTGATTTTTAGGTTGTGTTTTTCACCGTTGCTGACTCCATGACTCCTGTTTAGTCTACTCTTTAAAATACAGTCATGTTCTCTCCATGACCATGACCACACAGTTCTTGTGATTATGTTTGATAGAAAGATGAAATACTTGTCACAAGGAACACGTATCACATGACTGTGAGCAAGGTCAGATGGACAGAGGTGGTTTTCAAGGCCATGTGAGGCCAGGCCCCACTTGTTGTGACTGTCTCTCTCTATCTCCTCTCCCATAGGCTATGAATGGACTGGTGCAGACGACAGGCTGGCCTGCAGTGGTAGCTTGCGTTGGAAACTGGTTCGGAAAGGGGAAGTGAGTGTATCTATATTTCGCTCGCTTGCTTTCTCTATCTCTCTCTCTCTCTCTCTCAAACCCTCTGTCACCTGACATAAGTCCTGCTGATCTTGCAGTATCAGAACCTGTATTTTCCAAAACCACAACTGTGAGTTATTATACCAAGTGTCAGTGATTGCACCTTGTGACAACAATTCTGCTAAAACAAGGGCAATTGTGACCATGTAATGGAGCAAACGATTGAACACTGTTCAAATGAGGGTCTTTACACAAACTGTTGCTATTGTTGCTTCAATCAATCCACTAGTGTAGATGAGTAAACTAGTTCTACCACAAAGGTCACATGGGCCAGTTATCACGATTCAGGCTTGCAGCTGCATGGTTTCCTGTACTAGGAGCTACTGTGGATGATGCTGTCTGTCAGATAAATGAATAGAAATATGGATGGCTTTCTCAGTGCCTGGTTTTTGACGTTCCAGGCGTGGGTTCATCATGGGCGTATGGAACTCCCACACATCTGTGGGGAACATCTTGGGGTCGCTGATTGCTGGTGTGTTTGTGTCGTCTGCCTGGGGCTTGTCCTTCATTGTACCTGGTATCATTATTGGCGCCACAGGAGTGCTATGCTTCTTCTTCCTGGTTGAACGTAAGTGGGCAGCTGGTCATGCATTGAGTTGATGAAGCATCTCTGAATGCTTGTGGACTGAGCTTGATAAAGTGATCAGACCCTCCCTTTTCCACAGCCATTGTGCCATTGGTACAAACACCCATCATACACAAGGCCCTTTTCTTCAATGTAGTTTAAACCCTAGCAGACATATCTCCACCTTATTTGACATAATATGAAGAAAGTTGAACTGCCCAATAACCACACACATGTGTTTTTTTATTATTATTATTATTATTTACACAGACCCTGAGGATGTCAACTGTACACTCCCACAGCATCATGTGAGTATGATAAGCCCCAGAATCTCTCAGGCTACACATGATCTCTTTGGAATGCCTTTTCAACTGAACATTTAGACCTGTGTTTCTTTCTGCCTGTGTGTGTGTGTGTGTGTCTGTCTGCGCGCGCGCGTGCGTGCGTGCTCAAAGCAGGAGAGTGCAGAGCAGGAGCCTCTGCTGCGCAACTCGTCCAGCAACGAGGAGATCTTCAGCAGTCCTCCGCCCGGCACGCCGCCCAGTGTGGTGGAGCGTTCCGATGACCACGCCGAGGCCATCAGCTTCTGCAGGGCCCTGAGAATTCCTGTGAGTTTGCCCAACGTGTTGCTGTCAGCTGACCAAGCGCATGTGCAACAAACAGTGTTTGTTGTGTCTGTACACTGTCCTTGCGTTACTGTACAGTACTCAGAGAGGGCTGAATACTCTAGGGGAAGATCCTATTTACGCAGTGTTATTCCATTAACCCTAGATGTAACCGGTCATCCAGGCATGTGAAATGAAGTCCGTTTAGTTGTGTGTGTGTGTGCGCGTGTGTGTGTGTGTGTAGTATGCAACTAAATGAGCCTGTGTCTTATCTCACCTCAGGGTGTCGTTGAATTCTCCCTGTGTCTTCTGTTTGCCAAGCTGGTCAGCTACACCTTCCTGTATTGGCTACCTCTGTATATCGCAAATGTCGGTAAGAGCTTCTCACTCCATCTTCTCCCTTCATGTCCTTAGATGCCCCACTTCTACTTGAACTCAGATGGCACAGAGCATAGTCGTGTCAATAACAGTGATGGCAACAATAAAGTAACACAAGCATTTACTGTCCTTGTAGCATGACCTACTAGTCATGTGATCACCTGTTACAATGTAGAAGCAACAGTCCAAAGGCTTTTCCTTGCTCATGCTCATTATTATTATTTCACCAAAACATTACACATGTCTCATGGCGCTTTACAGAATGTTAGATGTTACATATAATCCCTTAATGAGTGCCTCAGATTTAAACATTTAAAACATTTGTCCTTTGTAGCTCAGTTTGACCCCAGAGCAGCAGGAGACATGTCAACATTATTTGATGTTGGAGGAATTGTAGGTAAGTTTGTCACTTCACCTTTGACCTAAATTGAGTTAATGGCATGCCGTGTGTGTGTGCGTGTCTGTGTGTGTGTGTGTGCGCGCTAGTTTTCAACTTGGGATGTAGCCAGACACAGTCACTGATTATGGCAACAGCCACTTGTTGAATGATCTTTATCTTTATTAAACCTTGATCTTTACCTGTATTGAAATATGCATATTAGGAATGTCCCTTATAGAGGCAGTATTTTAGGTGGAATGTGCCACCTTCTCTGGATGTGTTGTGTCCTGTGTGTGTTAAGGGGGGATCATGGCTGGCTTGGTGTCAGATTACACTGGAGGAAGAGCCTCCACCTGCTGGGTGATGCTGATCTTTGCTGCCCCAATGGTGAGTGTGCTCACTTGACCAAGTCCAACAGGTTAATAGCATGCATTTAGACCGTTTGGGATATTCTACTAATAATGATGTCATTCACTAAATCAATACATTTCCTTTCATTTCCTTTGCCCACACGTCAGATTGCAGTGCTGTGCTGGTTTTGCATGTGTCAATGTCCCTGCTTCATGCATTGTTAGGATTGGGAAGTATTTTATTGCACAAAAGAGTGTGAGAAGGAAGTGAAGCATGTTCTGCTGAGCTGTTCTGCTGTTAGAACACTGAACACGTATCAGTCACATGTTCATATTGATATAAAACAAAGTCCAGTTGGCAAAAACTGTTAGTAGTAATGTGATATCATGGATCATTATGGTCTAGCATCAGAAAGCCTTTTATACTTTTACTGCAAAATATTTGACACATGGAAAGCAAACTCTTTTATGGTCTGTGGTGAACGTGAGGGATGTACTACTGACTAGCTGAATGGCATGAATGAGAGAGAAGAAGAAGAAGACGTTGGCCACATGTCTTGTGTCAGCAGCAGCAGCAGCCCAGTTTCAAGGGCAGGTGTCAAGGCCCCGCAGGAGCGCGCCAGTCATTCTTCACCTCCGCTTCAAGTTTGCCTTGGGATTAGAGCCCAGCTGCAGAGTGGCACACCGGTCTGAACGCACGCCTCAGTTTACCAGCTGCTCTGTGCACACAACTGAGAGGAGGATGTGTGGGCTTGTGTCAGGCCTAGAGATCTCTAACACCTTCTGTTCTCCCCCCTCCAGCTCTTTCTGTACAACCACGTCGGCCAGAACGGTGTGCCAACCACAATCGGTAAATTCTCTCTTTTTTTGTATTGGTATTAAAAATATGTTAGTCCATCAACTGTTTATCAGTCAAATCAACTATGCTCCACCGACCCATTTGTAACAGTCAAGGGTTATGTTGCGGTTACATAGCAATCAGTGTTGCGCGGGTTTGGTCACAAGCGGCCCGCGGTCTCCCGATATTTTAATCAACCCGACCGCAACTCGGACCGCGAATATTAATTAGGACAAAATTATACCCGACCCGCGATCCGATTAGTATTAGTGTTTGTAATGACGTGTTGTTATTGACCCCACCGCATGCTTGACCCATGTGCTTACTGACTGGTGTCTAATGTGCTCCAAGTGGGCCGCTACACAGTACCAGCACTTCTACATTTGACTCTTAAGCGTACCTGCACCTGCATCACCAATATCTCTTAGTATCTTTTATTCACTGAACAAATTAAGAATATAATGGCCTATTTGATGTCTGGATACCAGCTGATCCATTGGCTGATATGGATACAATGCATGTGAATGATCTTTTCTCCACTTCAAGCTCTGGTCTAATGGCGACTGCTCTTCCTCTCTCTCGGTCAGGCATGTTGCTTGTGTGTGGAGCGCTGGTCAATGGCCCTTACGCCCTGATTACCACGGCCGTGTCAGCTGACCTGGTAAGTCCCATGTGAACGCCTGAGCAGGACCTGATAGGTCAGCTCATGTGTAATGTTTGGGCTGTTTGAACTAGACTCAGATTAAGGCTCTCTCTTTTTTCCCCTCCCTCATCTGCAGGGAACCCACGAGTGTCTGAGAGGAAACTCCAGAGCTTTATCAACAGTAACGGCTATTATTGACGGAACGGGATCCATAGGTAAGAGGGACAGAATGGGTCACTCAGGTCTGTTTCCTGTTTCCTGCTCCAATCTTGAGCTTGAGACATGAAACCCAAGAGGGTTCTTAATACACCAATTAATATGTTTGTCCGTTTGTCTACTAATTTCACAGTTAATCCCAGTTTCCAATTTGAGCCACCATAGGGTTACTCAGTTCAGTTGACATAATTGGTCTAGACGCACCTCAGATTGTATTTAAAAGAAAAGGAAGCAGGAAAGTTTGCTTTCATATATTGATAAAAAAAGATCTATATCAATGACGGAGCTTTGGCACAAGTGGCTCCACATTCAGGTCCAAGTGCCCACAGTGACCCGGGTTCAAATCCTACCCACGGCCATCTCTCACTCACTCACTCACTCACTCACTCATTTCATGGATTGCATGGAGAACACAGGCTTGTTATAGTGATCTCTTGTATTGTTGTTTTATTTGTTTTACAAAACTTCTTTTCAAGCATTCATGCTTGCACATCCTAAAGCCCATTTAGACTTTCTTGGCCTTGAGCTGTGTCTTGGTTCTACCCATTACTATGATGTCCATTTACTGACAGATAGTTAGATACATTTCTAGTTTTCTGCACAAATCCTGTTCATGCTTAATAATTGCTCGGCAGGAACAGTGACTATATTTGATGCAGTGTCTTGTATTGTGACAATATGGTGTTTGAGCACCACACCTAGTTCACTGGTTGTAATGTGCCAAGACTTTTCCCCTTGCGCAACGTCTTCACTTCGACACTCCTTGTTTCCTGAATGTCCACCAGGTGCTGCCCTCGGCCCTCTGTTGGCCGGCGTCATCTCACCTACGGGCTGGAACAACGTTTTCTACATGCTCATCACCTCCGACATACTGGCCTGTTTGGTGAGGGACCATTTGAAAATGTTCTCTCTTCATCTGTATTTGTGTGTCTGTGTCTGAAATTGCTGAAATGCATGTAACTCTGGCTGTGTGTGTGTTTCAGCTGCTCTCGCGCCTGGTTTATAAGGAGATAAGGGGATGGTGTGGATATCACACAAGGATGAGAGGGTAAGCACTTCCACCTCCTTCACTTATCTCCTCAATAGAGCTGCCATAGCAGATGTGGACATCATGAGTTGAGTAGTGGAAACAGTAGGGCCGTCTGCCCAAACCCCATGGGAGGTTCCTGTCTAGCAGGTGTGTGGTTGACCAAAATCTGACTGAATAGACCCAGTTGAACTGCACAGAAAAGTGCAGTCATGAGCGTCCACATGAGATGAACGCATGGATGTAGTGTGATCCAATACTTTTTCAAGGCAGCACTGTGTTAACGACAGCCTAACCTAAGTGCAAAGTCCATTTCACTGAGTAGTTTTGTGAGGGCCAAGGGGCCTTTGAACAGTCAATGTAACATCTGTCACAGACACATCAGATAGTCATCAGGCAGTCTTCACTGGCGGGAAAGAAAAGTGTTAATATCACTCGCATGCATTCATTCAATAAACTAAGAACCATTCTGTACAGTAGGTCTTTGGAGTTACTGTAGCAGTGGCTTGTGGATAGAGACCAGCCTCTCTATGTTCTCCTGAAAAGAGGCAGCCAACTAGCACCGACCCCTTTAGCCACTAGCACATACCATTCTGCAGACCCCCAATATCTAATGTTACACAAGCCTACTGTAACTATTTTAATCAGGCTATTCAGATATCAAAACACATTTGCAGGGGATGCATTTCAGGGTGCCATTTACTTCACCTAGGTGAGGGTCCGATAAACAAGTCCTGAAGTGTGTGTCTAATTTTGATCATGAACTAGATGGGTAGAGCCCCCAACCCATTAATAGTCACATCTCAAGCAACAGCATAGGTGATGCCTGGTAATGACACACTCAATGAGGAGCCAGTACTGGGATGATTGAGAGTCCTCCTGTTAGCCCCAAAATAGCCTTGTTCCTCTATTATGATAAGTGTGTGTTCATTATGTTGTAACTAGTAATTGGCCCATTATCCCGTGGACTAGGCTTGTATAGGCTCCAATTAGCCAATGCCTGATATTACCATTGTTTAAAATGGCCTGCCTTTTTGATCAAGCACTGTTAATTCATTCCTCTATCATCCAGTTATATTTATGACCATCAACATACATTTCTGAGAGATCCTCACAAGTGGCGTCTCTGCACCAAAGGAGAAGTGTACAGATAGATGTTTTATCATGAAGCTGTCAGTTTCCTAAAACTGCCTCAAAAGTCAGCTGTCACTGCTGCTGGAGGGTAATGACCCCTGTTCATTTGGCATGCATGAGCACGTAGAAACAAACCCATGCAGAGCCATTCTAGCCCTAATGCACAATGTCACTCATTGCTGTGCATTTTAAACCAGTGGAATAATGGCCTGTGCACACAGCATACAAGAGTGCCTTTCAGACAATGGCCGCTGCAGGCATGGCTATTATTTGAACTGAATGTGGGTCTTGATGGACTTGGTTACAGTCCTAATAAAAAGCTAATTCAGTGAAGTGCAAGTGAGTGGTGCCATTCAGGTGGCAGCTGGTGGAAATGTTGTTGGTGGGACTTAATGATGGGTTTCTTTTTTCTTCATGTTATTGGATGAGTTCTAGAAACCTCAAAACTTTCTGACAAATGGCACAATTTATCTCAAAGCACCTTGTAAAAACATGCAAAACCAACAGAAAACTCTACCTTAACCTCCCAATTAATAATATGTCTTCAGCACTATCCAGGCCACTGTGGACATACTGTACGAGTGCTTATCATTATGTGTAGCCATCTGGCCGGCCAGAAGGACTAAGGCAGACAGTAAGGCAATATATGGAGTTATCCTCAGTATCCTGTCTCTCCAGCCCCACCCACTATCAATCTTCTCCCACCACACTCGCAATTATGCTGCACAACTTGCACGATCCCGGCCACTGCCTGGACGCATTGCTGACTACTTTGAACAAACAATTAAAAAGTGGAACATTTTCTTGCTGAGTTGGAAGTTAGCGTGAGCGTGTTGGTAAGCTACCAAAGGAGATTAGAAGGATGCTGCTGGGAATTCTGATTTGTTTGTCCAGCTGTCTCTACTTGTTTGGGTTATTATTTTCAAAGAGGAGGAAGAAAGTTGTTAATGTTTGTGGGTTAAAAACGGCTATCCGCTCTAAACGCAGGAAATGCAACAGGGGAATAATAATTCACATTCCTGTCTCCTGTGTTACAGGTTTAAAGAAATCTGAGGCACTAAGCAACAACAGAGGCCTTCACTTCAGCACAGGACTACCTATCACCAGCAGAACAGACGAAGGGACCACATTTTAAAGCACAAACACCAGCAGGCCATTTGTGAATACCAAATACCTCATACAGCTCTCTTGCAACTCTCACTTACTCATTCCCACATCCTGGCCCTTGAGCAAAACTGTGGAGCTTGACTCTGGCAGGGGACTGGAGGATTTTACGCGACCACGGTGCTTCATATCTGCAGGTCCTTGTTAGCAATATGTTCGAGACTTTCATACTTCAAATTGGTGTTGAAACAAATTCATTTGGTACAATCAGGTGAGGGGGGGTTTAGAAGATTTGAAGTCGTCAACATCCTGAAAGACTTTAAAAAAAGGGGAACAAAAGGTTTTTTATTAATGTTTTTATTAATGAGTGTTTTTACAAACTAATTTATCTATCTTGAACTGCCTCCCTCTCTCTACCTGACTCAAATCCAGCTGTACTTTTGTCAGTAAAATTGCCTTTTTGTGCGTTTCCTTAAACTCTGGTGTCTGTTTTTCTCTTTTCAATTCAAGTTATGCTATCAATTAATTAATTTTTCGCCTGTATTGATAGCACTCTTAACTATTTGGGCTACTCCCTACCCCCTAGCTATATGTAATACTGTACATGACTGAATAAAAGCCCATGATTTAGACAAGTCATTAAAACCGAAGAGACAACATGTTTTGTTAAGTGCTAAACAGAGCTAGATAGCCAGATCTAGCTTTCATGGCAATTATTTTTGTAAAGGCTCAGTGTGAATGCTAAGTGGTGCTCTTACATTCATATTGATTATGAGGCAAAGGAAGGTACTGGAAAATCATAATTGCTTAATTGGCTTGCTTTAATAATTACTTTGGTGCTTATGGTTTATAGCTGAACATGTTACCTGGCTACCTTCCATAATCCATAAAATTATTTAAAGTAGTGCTTCATGACATCGTATTTGTGGTCAAAATACAGCAGGCCAAATAAGTATTAAACCCATCAACATTTTTTTCAGTAATTGTAGGCCTACTTCCAGTGGTGTTTATGTCTGTACATTATGTGCCCATGCATGTGGACATTGCATGGATCACCATGTGATAATTAATGTTAGGTGGGTGTGACAGTAATGGAAAAAGGTTGTCGTCACTCCAGTCATTATTTTCCATGATTAAGAAAACTGAATAAATCAAACTGAACTATTTATTTCCACCGACTACTAACAAATTGTTCATAATTGGTGTTTTATGGCCCAAACATAATTTCAAATGACTCTGAATGCACTCTCTGTGATATGAAATACAAATTAAACTTAATTTACACATCTACCAGCTGCTGCATCAGAGTAGACCTGAGTGAGGTAAAGCCATCATGCTAGCTATTAGCATAAAAAGTCTTACAGGAGGTCCAGGAAGTGAATGCAGTGAGAGGTCAGAAGCTGACAGACCCATCTGTGGACAAAGCTAAGGTGCTGCTGACAAGCTACTCATATCTCACAACATACAGGCTACTGTAACTGGTGAATATTCTTTTGGAAAACATGCATTTTAAGTTTTAAATTACTAAATAGTAGCATGATTACTTGATTGCCAAATGGACTTTGATGTACTATCATGTATTTCTTAAATAATTAGCAGATCTGAATTGTCCCTTTGAGATTTACTGAGATGAAAATGAACATATCAGAGATGGATCAATGACCTCACCTCCAACCCAAGCCACAGCTTGCCTTACTATAGAAACGGTTCCTTAGCAACCTCAAGGAGTGGGCTCATATTTAAGGGTCTGGCAGTGATGTGTAACACACCTTTACCTAGTTGCCTGCTGTACCTCCATCCCCATCAGTAATAAGGATGCATGCACGGCCATTGCTGTGGTAAGTTTTCTTATTATCATTTCTTGCACAGGTTTATCATTGATTCCATGGCAGGCATGGCAAGAAGGAAATTATGCATTAACATTTGTGTATTGTTAATTTTAATCTGTGTTGACCTATATGCAAGTTTACTGGGAGGTGGATTCATTTGAGATACAAAGCTTTCCCTGTAGTAAAGATGCATACTTATGGAGGTAATGATCCTTCTGTGTAATTATTCACTAACAGCCTACATTTTGTTTAAGATGAACTATACAAATTTCAAACTGTAAACAAACACTCAATATCATTGAGATTAATGTTCTGTCTGACTGGTCTATGACTTGGCTTCTACCTCTTATACATAAATGCCCTCTCAAATGACTTTTTATTCATGACTATTGACTATTTGTATTCACAGAGTTGTGACTGCCCTGACACACGCAAGCTGGTATAGCACAGTCACTGCAGAACACCACCATGGGCTCCGCTTCCTCATCATATCGTCCACGAGCTCTCTACCTTGACGTAGATGGCAAAATGCAGAAGGCAAGTCCAGCTGCATAAATGACCAGCAGCTCAGTCATACTTACTCAAGAATTACACATTCTCTACTATTTTTATTATGGTTAATCACTTGCATATGGTATGCAGACAACGTACTAACAACCTGGAACTTCCCTTCAAAGTACTTCATAAGAATCTTAGTAAAACAGACTGAAATAAGAACTCTGTCATTTGTCTTATTTTATTTCTGTACCAGTTTTTTCTGTAGATGTAGTGAGTTTGTGATATTACTGTTCACTGTACTTTTAGGTGATTTTTAGTCAACATTGCAGCCCTTATGATATCAGAGAACTTCTTTGTACTTCATCAAACATTGCAAGGTAACTGCACTCTCCTCATTACAATACCATTACATCACATTAGACATACACAAACTTGTTTGGTTTGAATATGCTTCAAACCTTCAAATAACTGATTATTGTTGTAAATATAATTTGTAAACAATAATTAATGTCTAAAATATATTTAGCCAGCAATCAACAGTTCTGGGCAAGTGCTGACATAGGCTGCGATGGGAAATAATGCAACAGAGTTAGTGATAAATCATTAATGCTCAATGAAACAGTAAATAGATTGAAAATGGAATACCAACTGCAGAATTATAGCAACTATTTTTCATCCTTCCTGAAAAGTTACAATATAACATTACATATCATTTACTATAAGCACACTCAAATGTTGGCTCACAAACAATGTGGTTCTTCATCATGACTTATTCTATAAATAATAGTATTTATCACTTCAATAACAGACTGCCTCGTTTTTAGTAAATACATTCTAATGGTAGCTTCTTTTACATCCGTGTAGGAACACAGCCATATCACTAGTTGATCCAGAAGGGGCCATGGTTTCTATCTATCCCACCATGCCAACCAACTCTCCCAAGTGAGCAGCTATTTCTTTTTTTTCCACATATGTAATGCGATCCTTAACATGGTGCACTCAAAAATCCTTGATTTTTGCTCCGTTTCAACCCTCTCTGGTGAAATTTCACCAACTTAAGATTCTGATACCATCCTGGCAACATTCTGGACACTGTCCCCTAGCAAAATCCTGGATACCATCCTGCCAAAATCTTGGATGTTGCTAGGATGGTATCAGAATCATAAGTTGGCAAAATTGCACCATGTGAAGGGATTTCGCAGATCACATCACATATGAAAGCTACATTCAACATCATAGAGTTCTCTGCTCACAATACACTATGAATGCTTCTCCTTCCTCAGTTGTTTATATAAAGTAGTGCCACAGGCCACAAGTCAAGTCGGAGGTAAGATTAGACTCTTTATTCACTCTGGTTACTGTATATGCTCTTTAGTTCAATAGATTGTTAAGCCTATATGTCTATTGTATTTTTATTTCTACATTTCATTCAACATATTCACCGTTTATTCAACATGACCAATGTATTGTACTTCTCTCCAGAGAAAGAAGATATGTTCCAGAACGTCTTGGCTCAGGTGGCAGAGCAATTCAGCAGGTAAAAAAGCTACGTTTTCCAGGGAATGCTGAATGTATTCAACAGATAACTGTATGCTTGTATCACTGCTGATAAATATTTTGATTGTTATGTTATTTTTCTTCCTTCTTTTGTGTGGGAATGTGTCAGGGCCTTCAGGATCAATGAACTGAAAGCAGAAGTCACAAACCGATTGGCCATGCTTGAGAAGAGAGTTGAGTGTAAGTTTCTCTCTCTAGGTGTCACCTGTGATAACTAGACCTATAGCAGCTAATAGTGTCACCTGTGATAAGTAGACCTATAGCAGCTAATAGTGTCACCTGTGATAACTAGACCCATAGCAGCTAATAGTTAAGCTGTGCAAAAATTAGTTTCTTAAGCAGAGATACGGGTCCTAGCTTAAAGGCAAAGAGCAAAGTCAGTCTATGAGCAAAGTTCTCTTGCCTGAACTAACATCATGTAGCATGAGACAGCTTTGAGCTGACCCACCTCTGTTTGTGCTTACAATCTCATTGTATTCAATTTGTAAAGTTATTAAGCCAGTTTTAGTTAGACTCTAGACACTTTGCCGAGCATTTCAATTAGGCCCCACTATGTCTTGCCTGTTTCTTTCAGTGGAAGGCCTAAAGGTGCTTGAGATTGAGAAATGCAAGAATGACCTCAGGAGGCTACGAGATGAAATGACTTCAAGGGGAGGGGGAAGGTAAAATGTTGATGGGCAAACAAAATCCACAATTTACACACACTTAATTGACAGGCATGATTTAATGCAAAGTGGTTATCCCTCAACATATAGTTATAGTTATGGTATTTTTCAGACTCTTTTATTCAAAGCGAAATAAAATTGCAGCATCTTAGCTTTCAATATGCCCTTGCTAATATAGATATGTATCAGGTAAGTTTAATCCTATCTAAGCCTCAATCCACACTGGCAAATGGTGTAATGAAATGTGTGAATATACTTCATTAGTGTGCGTATTTGTGCGTACACTGTGTAATGTCTCATCTCTTCTCTCAGAATGAATTGTGCCTGTAAATACAACTTCTCCGATGACGCCAAAAAACTGTCTCCCAGGCGTGACGTTCCGAGCTATCCAAAGGTAAATGAAAGCGTGACAGTGAACTTGGACGTGAAATTTGTAATTAAGAGACAAGATCTCATGGTGTCATTTCCTTCTTTTGTTCACAGTACACGCTATCTCAAGAGACTATTGAGGCTCTGAAGAAACCCACATTTGACGTCTGGCACTGGGAGCATAATGAGGTCTTTTACTCAGCATGAATTGTCTCTGTGTGTTTGCAAGAATTGTTCGGGGTTGGGACACATTATCTTTTAGCGAAATCTTTAAATATGAACCCCACAGAGACAGCAAGAGACTTCAAATGTACTCCAAAAATGACAGTAAATGTTCTGTTCTGTTCTGTTCATTAATGATGTTGTTGTTGTTGTTGTTGTTGTTGTTGTTGTTGTTGTTGCTGTTTGTAGATGCTAAGCTGTCTAGAGTACATGTACCATGACCTGGGGCTGGTGAAAGAGTTTAACATGAATCCAATCACACTGAAAAGATGGCTGGTAAAATATTCATTATGAAAAAAATCAACTTTACTGTTTACTCCACATATGGCATTAATTGTGTCACACTTCCATCATACAAACGTAGCATTGAAAATTGGACTGTTTCTGTGGATACACTGACTGTTAGAACAGTCTCCATGCACTCTGTCAGCCCATTGCTTGCTGTTAAACCCAATCTTACTTTTATGTCTTCTCTGTTTACAGCTGAGTATTCAGGAGCATTATCGTGAAAACCCCTTCCATAACTTCCGCCACTGTTTCTGCGTTAGCCAGATGATGTATGGAATGATTCATCTCACTAACCTTCTGGTGAGCCAATGTAAACATTATTATGCAGTCCTGATATACACATAATGATTTGACTGGCCTGTTAAATCTCTATAAACTGTGTGCCATTTGTTATTTAGGAAACACTCACAATGACAGACATGTGCATCCTCATGACAGCAGCAGTCTGCCATGATCTAGACCACCCAGGATACAATAACACGTATGTCACTAACCCTATATATAGCCTATATATTATATATACCCTAACATCAGGGGCTGTCTTTTGACTTCATTTGTATAGTCTGTGTATATATTTGACATGTTAGACTTTAGACTTTGCCTGTCAATTAAATGAGTGCCCTTGTTCTTAGCTGAAGAATAATGATTAGTTCAAATGCATGTATTTAGTTTAATGTTAGGATGTTCATACCTGAATTCTTTCTTTAATCAGATATCAGATCAATGCACACACTGAGCTGGCTGTGCGCTACAATGACATCTCCCCTCTGGAGAACCATCACTGTGCAGTGGCTTTCCAGATCCTCTCACTGCCCGAGTGCAACATATTTTCCAACACCGAGCCAGAGGCTTTCAAGCAGATACGACAGGTCTTTGTCTACAAACAGTATTAACTTACTCAACTGTTAACAGAAACAAATCTACCAAGCGATCAATAGTGTCAATTTTCTGATCTTTTTCCAATATTTTATGCCATTATTCTAACCTAATAATGCTGTGCTCATTCATTGTTTTACAGGCTATAATTACTCTCATATTGGCCACTGATATGGCGAGGCATGGGGAGATACTTGATTCGTTTAAAAAGAAAGTGGATAACTTTGATTTCACCAATGAGGAGCATGTCAAATGTGTATGTATTCATATAGATGTATGTTCACTACACGTTGCCCAATTACAATTTCTTACAGCCACTCCCTACAACAATCTCAACATAGGTCTTTTTGCGTTTCCTTCTGCAGCTGAAGATGGTTTTGATAAAGTGCTGTGACATCTCAAATGAAGTCAGGCCAACTGAAGTAGCTGAGCCATGGGTGGACTGTTTGCTTGAAGAATACTTTATGCAGGTAACTTCATGTACTGTATATCGTTCCTACAAAGGCTTAGGGTTACCTCCACATTTCTACCAATGTGTTATATGTAGGCTACAGCTGTGATGAGTAGGTTCATTGGGCTGGGGGGCAGGAAGCACAGATATCGCATGTTCAGTCGTGTGTGTTTTCTTCACCAGAGTGACAGAGAGAAATCTGAAGGGCTTCCAGTTGCTCCCTTCATGGACCGGGACAAGGTGACCAAACCCACCGCGCAGATCGGTTTCATCAAGTTTGTCTTGATACCCATGTTCGAGACAGTCATGAAGGTATGGAGGTCTGCTGTCTCAGATGTGCTGGATTTGCGGTGCTAGTGGGTGTTTTGTGGTCACATACTACTGCTTCCTCTCTTTGTCCCAGCTCTTCCCTCAGATTGAGGAAATTATGGTGCAACCTTTACGGGACTCCCGTGACCACTATGAAGAACTGAAAACGATTGACGACGCCATGACTGAGGTGGCAACACATTTTTTCCAAACTCTCAGCTGATTTCAGTGACAGGTTGCTCTGTTTATGTGCATGTGTGATAGAGGAGGTTGCTACATTTTCTGCTAATGGTTCTTTCTTTTCTCTTTTCTCTTTTTTCTCTAGGCACAGAAGAAAAAGTCTGACAGTATGCCCCTGGGAGGAAAGAAAAAATAAAAACAACTATCTTCTATCTGTGTTTAAGTAAGTAGTGAGAAAATGTGTCCTGAATGTATTAGTATATACAATCTCAGTACAAACTAAGCATTTTCACAGCAATATCAGGTAAAACATAGATGCCCTCTCGACCCATAAGAATGTTACAGAATATTTAATTGATGCAACTAATCTTTAGATCTAATATGTGTTTATTTGAATATAATGTGCTGATATTAGATGTGAGAGTAATGCCCTTTATTTCCTGTGGATTCCTTTTTCTAGTAAGTTATTTATTCTTTAGTCTTTATAACCTATTATATCTTCATAACATAACTTGTTTAGTTATTTCATCTTCTGATTTACTTGTTTCCTGCTGCCGTGCATCTGACTGCACAACCTTTTGTCCTTGAGTCCCTCCTCTCCCCTGACCCTTGCACGCTAGATAAGATTCTCTTCAGGTCACATGCTCTTGTTTGGAACCGTTTAGGTCACATTCCTGTGGTTCCTCTCTCTCCACAACCACAACATTATCATAGCTCGTGCTAGGCCTGTACTTTGTGTGGTTCTACCTTTGGCCAGCCACTGTGGCACCTCCCGTTAACCTCCAACGCTTGGATTTTCTTGCTCTGTAGGGGCTGTGCTTCACTGAGGATCCAGACTACAGTCTTAACTGACCTGTCCACGTCAGCTATAGCCACTGAGACCGATCTTGCAAAACATGTGAATTGTTCACAAAACCTTATTCTATTCAGTAGAGGCCTTCCAGTTGTCTACAGGATCCAACGTGGCAGTTTGACTTCGAGTCGAGTATAGATGTTAGAATGTTTGACTGTGACTTTTGATTCTGTTTAGTTGTTTTTTTTTGCTGCATATACTTGTAATTTATACTTTCACAAACTGTTACCAAGAAAAACTACAGCTACACATACTCAGTAATACCAAACTTAAATCCTTGTGATCATTGTACAGTGTCAAATGTTTGATATATACAATGTTGTTATCACAGTATGGTGTAGATGAAATACACCATTTTGATTTATACTAAGCACCATGGCATCCGTGCCTGTATGGCAACAAATAAACACATTTGTAATTCTGTATTAGGAGAATTCATTAAATAGCAGCTGACTTTTCATTTATGCTTCATTTGACACCTACTTTCTTATGAAAGCATAGCAACCCTATTTCCTTTCAGAAACCATACAAGTGCTGATAAGCGATTAAATGAAGGTTGTGCATTATCTCATAGAGGACACACTCAGATCAGAGCGTCGCCTTAGCACAACTCCTCACATCTTCTCCTGTCAGCACAGCTTAGCGTGTCCCTGAGACCAAGTGTCAGAGGCACCTGTTCCGCTGTGTGTGTGTGTGTGTGTGAGTGAGTGTGTGTGAGTGTGTGTGTGTGTGTGTGTAAGCTGGAAGTGTTCCTCTTGGTCACAGGTGAGAGCGACACCTCCACTTTAGAGGGCCTGCTATTGGCAGTGGATTTTAATCTCATGGCCCAAGGTGCAGGGGGGGACTAAAGTCACAAAGCAGCGCTGCTATGGAGGCACTTCATTTCTGTCCCTGTTGTGTTGTGTGCACAGATGGAGGAATAGGGACATGTCTCAAATGATTCTCTTTCAAAAGAGGGATGTGTGCTCTCCGTTGGTCTCCGTGTTTTCACCAGTGTCATTACCACTGCACATATTTCCATATTTTAGATTTAATGTGTTAGAAATTCATTGCATGTCTCTATACAGAAGATGAGAACTTTCATGCTACAAATTGCATAGTGGTTACATGGGGGACAGTGTTGTGATATTTAAGATATACTTCTCAAGAATATCAATTTCAATTTATTGTGCTTATAGAGCGCCAAAACATTACACATGTATCATGGCGCTTTACAGAATGTAGACAATCAGAGAAAAAAAAAGAAAAGAAAGGAAGAAAAGAAAAGATTGTCATTTATGTCATTATGTTTATTATTATGTCATTTAAACAGACTTTTAATTTGTTTCCAATGTTTTGTAAATGATTCTCCCCAGTGTGTATAATATAGCATGAGGAAGAGAAGAGGAAGAGGAGGAAGAGATGTCAGATTTATATGCCTACGGTACTTGTTGTTTACCTACAAACAACATGTGTTTGCTGCTGTTCATTTATGCACAACACACACCCACACACATTCTCTGGTGTTTCACCTCCACGAGGAGCACATTTTCAGAACCTCCAGAGAGTCTGGGGTTTGAAATAGACACATGACACCAGCTCATACGTAAGGGTATCCTCTAGGTCACCCACAGCAGCCCACTGGGGTCAGATACAAGTGGTTCAGTCGCAGCACCCATCCCAACGCCCCCTCTCAAAGCCAAGAGGTGCTGAGCACTGCCAAGTATACCACGGCTTTGTTCCGCAAGCATGACTGGTTTATTTATTTTGAAGCCAAGATAACACTGTACAATTGCAGTAGCATTGAAAGTAGAGGCTGGTTTTCAGTTAACAAACACTAATGTGTATATCTCTGAATGTCTGAAACAATGTCTGAAAGATAGATCCATATTTGCATGTCTGGATGTGTAAGATAACATAACAGTGATTTCCAGACCTTCAGCGTTTGCATGTGTTGCTTTACAAAGGGGGCTGGTTTGGGGTTGTGTGTCACTTCTGACCCTAGCCACTGTAGAGAGGGGCCCCTCTCTCCTCTCTTGCCCAAATGAAAAGGGCTTTCAGGATGCGAGGGCCATCCATGGCAATCCCCATGCAAACTTTCAATCATGACAATCTTGGCAGTATGATGTCTGATTTCATTTTTTTAGTGTAGTCTTTGTCAACATCTCCAGATAACCATAACATTTCTGGATGGTGTTCATCAACAAGAGCAGGCAGTATCTTTGACAAAACACAAATAAGCTATCACTCAAGTTTTGCATGCACCATCAAAAAAGTCATTTGAAATTCATGTGCATTTTGTGTTCAGCTATACAATTCCCCAAATGCTGTTTCCATCTGTCAATGGAGTGATTATGTTGTAGGATATAGATAAATCAGTGCGCATAGAAAACATTGATGTAAGGCAGCCCTCTAGCTGTGAAAAACAGCATTATTGCAAACCGCCTTTGATTTCAGTTGTACCTAGCATTTAGCCAAAATGAAAGCAAACGCCCTTGCGGAAAACAAAATGTGGCGACAGTATGTATGATTTGTAATCCTATGTTGGCAAGAAAAGCATTTTGGTGAATGTAAGGAAATTATCACAAGAAAGATGAAAAAGCCACACAATTGCCCCAGGCGGAGCGAACGCCAAACCTACTGGCATAGACTGAATCCTGAATCACGCAGCTTTAAATAAGCCAAAGATAAGATAGGTTTGGTAAAAATGGACATTAAAGTGATTCGTTTTTTTTTTTGTAAGTCCATCATATAATGAGTTAATTTACATTCTGTGGTATTCTCTTACATCTGTGTTTTTCATGGGGAAATATTTCCCAGGGCGATGTTCCTTTAAGAAGTAGCCCCCCACTCAAGCACTTGAGTCTCGGCAGTCAGGAAAGTTGGTTTGAACTTCCGAGGAAGTAATGGGACTTCAAGAAGGGGACAATGGGGGGAAAGCTGACTTGATAAAACAAGTATCTTATTGTTACATGTCGTCTCATATCGCATCGTCTCGCGTCTTAGATTTCTGAACACTTGGATTTTTAATTTTGGATTGAGTCAGAACTCTAATCAACGGAGTGATATTCAACACTTAAACGACAGGAACGGCTGTGGCTGTGGCAGACCTCTTTAAGATTTCCATTTTACCTTTGTGTTTTGCTATTAAAGAGAACACACGTTGCGGAGATATGTTTTGTAGCTGCGTTAAATGAGTTTGCTGGAATTCCCCAGAGGTTTTGGAATGTACGCACGACAGAATTTGTCAGCCCTACTTACGATTTTGTTCCTTATTTTTACATTATTTGTAACGGTAGGTATTTGCACAGACCTTAAAGTATTAGTTCGTTTGAGTGATGGGCAAATTACAGAGGAAACTCTGGAGGCAGACAGTGAGAGGGATGTTATCACTGTGGAATTCAAGCAAGGAGATGGCACTCTCATAACAGTCTTGGCTGACTTTAAACGGGTGAGTGTTGATATCGTCTTAGTTTAATAATAGCCTACATTTTAGATTTTACCCCATACCTTGTGAATACTTCATAGTTCATCATAGTTGTTGTATTATTGTGGTTTCTAGCTTCCACTGAATCGCAGTATCTTTAGTGGTTTTTGGCGTGAAATAGCGCAATTCAACGTAGACTGCAATTCATTATCTTAATTATGAATAATCTAAGGTTGTGTGGACAGGTTATTTTATATTCAGGTTAAGTGTTTTCTTTCACTTCTCCAAAAAATTGAGCTGCGTAATAGCGCTCTTAATATCTCGTGAAAGACATTTTGTGATAACTTTAATAAGCAGCATCAAATGCAATGCCGACACAGAAATGACTCAGTAAGTAAAATACTAACTTATAAGTTACATAGCTATTCATCTGCGAATACAACCAAGCTCTAAATTGTATGTGATATAGCCTAGAATCTATTAGTCTCCACTGGGAAGAAGAGTGAGGCTCTCTCAAATACCAGGCCTACTGTATGCATGAAGAGCATCTTGTCTTCTGCCAGAGCTCGTCAACTCAATTTAGGGGCCTGCCTCTTTCCATGTGCCTCCAATCACTGCTTTCCACTAATTCTGTGGAAAAATAAATAAAGGAGTAGGCATATGGGCCACCACCAAGTGGCAAGTAAGGCAGCATTCACTTGTGCAAAAAATTGCAAATGGACAATTATGAAGCCATTTACTTGATGAACAACTTGCTAACCATATTTCGTATGCCCTATCAACAACATGGTTGCTGTATGCGCAGCTTACTCACCTGGGTATGAAACAGGGCAAATAAGTTGCGCTACATCCTTCCACGTTGAACCCTCCGAGTCTTTGTAGGCCTATTATTTTTACAACATTATCTGTCAGCAAGTGTGATTTACGATGCAACGTCGGGCGCTGTGAAACACTAGGGAGCTGGTGCCGTGCAGGTCAGGTTAGATTTGACACCCAAACCTCCCCACCTCACATTCCCCAACAAATACACAAGCATTATATTTCTCACTTTCCCTGAGGTTACCCATGCCTGTACACTTACTCAGCGTCTCGAGTGTTATTAGGCCATCATGTCATAGGTCCATGTAGTTATATGTACATTCATGTCTTTCTTTCTACAATTTACATTTTGGAATATCTTCCAGTCTGGACAGTGGACATGATCACTTCTTGATGCCTGCTGCTGCTACTAATGCCAGAAATTCAAAATGTTATGACGCTGATCATTAGGCGACTGGAATGAAAAGACTACTATTGGCCAATAAAGAAGCTCTGTTGGAACATTTGAGCATTTGTTCCCTTTTCAGGGCGCTTGGGCTTGATATGTGTGGTATGCGTGTGGGTCAGTGGGTTAGTTAGGGGATCAGCTGATTGATGCAGACCTCTGCTGGAGGCGGAGCGGTCAGACAGCAGGTTCACATTTCTGGGTCTTGTCCTGCGTCACGAACAACCCATTTTAGCTGAGTAGGTCAGATTGCACTTTTATTGTGAAACTCAAAGCTGTTGAATGCCTGCCATGTTATGAGTAATTTGAGGTTAAACCTTTTCACAATAATCTACTCTATGAGTTAGCAGGTTAACTTTGGTCTATTAAGTTTAGAGAGTATTTCCTAACCACCTGCTACCACAGATGACCGGTGTCTATTACTTTGCCAGCTTCGGAGTTATTTTAGATTATTTAGAATCTAAACTAACAACAAAACAGTAAAAAAGATACTTCTGAATTGCGGTAGTGAAATTGTTGATATGTTTAGTTAGCATCCATGGAATAAATTGGATTAGGTCCAACCAGTTGGTCATTATTAAAGAATACTGTAGATCCTTTTAGGACTTTTTACCGACCATGTTGTAATGGTCTATTTGGTAACAATAACCTACTGTCTAGGTTATGATATAGTGTTTACTGTGTTCAGTGACTCATTCTGAGGTTAAGGAGAGATGACTGGCAAGGCCTGCATTGCTTGTTAGTCTATTCTCCTCTCATCCTTCATTCCTATCATCATTCTATGTTCTTCATAGCATGTGAAGATCTTCCGTGCCCTTGTTCTTGGGGAACCGGAGCGGGGCCAGACGCAGTACCAAGCCCTCTGCTTCATCACACACCTCGACCCTCGCGAGTTCATCCCCACTGAATCCATGGCCAGGCTCCGACAGGTGAGTCACCTCTCCTGAGGAGTGAAATCTTGCTCTAGACATGGGTGGGGCATGGAGCACGGACTTATAATCAACACCTGTAAAATCCCTTCCATTCTTTTCCTGTCGTCTAGAAAAACTCCCACGTGGTGCGCTCGGCCGACGAGAGCCGGGGGCCAGAGCAGCTCAGCATGGATGTGGCCGTCAACCTGACCCAGGCCTGGCAACTGAGCGCCCACATCCGCAACGTCTGTGGCGAGGCCCAGCAGGCCTACACCAGCCAGGCAGATGTGACCCGCTGGACTGGGAGAGGTGGGTAGTGCCTCCATCTGCCTTGGGATGAATACAGTCCTTCTAGTTCCAGGAGTATGGGCTTTTGACACATGCACAGAGTTCAGTGTGTAGTAGTTGTTGTTGCAGTGCAGTAAGTTTGGCCTTTAGATATAAATCTCTCCCTATTAAATAGTGACCATCATTTTGCTCAAAGGTTTGAAGGAAGTATATCTGAGCACAATAGCCTATCAAACCACACCCTTCCCTTCTCTGCCTATAAAGCAACAGCTTGCAATGGCTTGCATCCTGTATGGCTCAGTCTGACATCTTGATTGGCTGGAATACTGTATGGCTCAGTCTGACATCTTGATTGGCTGGAATACTGTATTGTTCAGTCTGAGAGTTTCTTACGCCCCCCGCTACTTTATTTGTTTCCCATTTGGAGTCAGGATTGTGTATTAACACCGTATTGTTTTAATAAGTGCACACATTTCATTTCATTTCTCGATCCCACCCCATCTCTCTCTCCCACTCACTACCTGTCTCTTCGCTGTCCTGTCCTATAGAGGCAAAAAAGCCCCAAAATATATATATACATATTTAAAATTGTGTATTAAATGAGAATCACAGACTACACCTTTAAGCAAGTATGTTTTGTTATTCCCTGCAGGACTGCAGAGATCCATGTTTGAGGTCCAGCCCTCCGATCCAGACGTGCCCACTCCGCTGGCCTGCTCAGTGGCCACAGGCCTGTGGGAGCCCTGCCTGTGCTCGTACCGCCTGAGTCTGGAGTGGTACCCCTGCCTGCTCAAGTACTGCCGCGGCAGAGGCCCCAGCCCCTACAAGTGCGGCATCCGGAGCTGCAGCAAGAGCTTCCGTTTCAGCTTCCACACGCCACACAGACAGCTCTGCCTCTGGGACGAGGAGGCGTAGGAAGCTGTGCCCGCGCCCAGTCTGCAGAGGAACAGTGCCCAGCCGTATGCCCATATGTTCACATGCCAAGTGTGCAAAGCTCGATGTTCTCCTCCTCACCAACAGTCGAGATATTTTTTTTTCTCTGAATCTGTGAACGTCAAAAGATGTGTGCCTTTCTGACACGCTGTGTGTGCGTGCTCCAGAGCCAGAGTATGTGGAAGACGGTGTCACGGGGACCCGTCCCACTCACTGTGTTAAGGGATAATTAGTATGCTGTGCAGTGGTGTCATGATCTAGTGACCAGTGGTCCCAAAGTCCCATGCTGGATGCCTTGACCCCCGAGGACCTGCCGGTGTCTTAGTTTGACTTTCTTACATATGCAGTTTTTTTTTTATTATTGTTATTATTATTATTATTATTATTGTTGTTATTGTATTATTTATGAACAACAGTAGCTGGTTAGATATCCATGAAGCTAAAAATATCTTTATAGCACTAAAAAAAACAAGTTTGGATTAGATTATCTGATTGGAAACTTCAGATCACAACTTGGTCGTAGCACTCGCAGTGAACCTGTACCTCATACAAGTGTCTTTTTTTTGTTCAGTTTCATAATGATCATAATTGACATTTACAATTACACACATTGCCCTGCCTTAAGTATGCTGTGGTACTATGACACCACACATTGCCCTGCCTTAAGTATGCTGTGCTACTATGACACCACACATTGCCCTGCCTTAAGTATGCTGGCCCACTATGGCATGCTGGGCTTTAAGCCTCACAGTATATGAAATGTATTCTCAGTGCCTTTGTCCTAGGGGTCTCACTTGTTTTTACAGAGGTGCTTGAGCTGTTTTGCCACCAGCTGATCTTGTTATGCTTGGGTAGTGAGGCATTCTGTGCTAGATGTGTCTCTGGTGTTAAATGTTAATTAAGTGTTATATTGAGGTTGATAAAATGTTTGTAAAATGTTTGTAAAGGTTATTATTGACTGAGATTATTCACGCCAGTTGAAAATGCTACATACCCCAGACTTGGGTATTAGACCGAGGTGTCTATGTTCAGGTAACCGTCCCTCAAAGGGTGTCCGTTTTTGCACCATATCCTTTGATTTAAAGATGTTTTTTTCATACGTAGACATGTTGCACGCATCTGTTGACACTCACAGACAGAATGTCCCTGTTGGATGGTAATGGGACGTGTAGTAGATGTCCAGGGGTTTCTCTACATTGTTTGTATGCCCTATTGTCATCACTACTGGTGATCATATTCACCATTAATGACATGAACGTGATGCTAATATTACTGTGAACTGACACAAGCCAAATATGGTCCAAGTTGCAACATACGTGTATGTAGAATATTGAGATATAAATCTTTAACTATTTTTTTACAACTAAATCTAAGGGTATTACCTGCATTTGTGATGGTTAAATAAAATGCTGTTCTTACAAAGATTGCTCTGGCTTATTTGAGAAATTGCTGTATTACACTAAGTAGGCATACTTCTCACCCACACAAGTGATGTCTCAACACACTACACTACTCCCATATGTCTGCAGTGAAGGCCAGGGGCTGTTGTTTGTGTTTCTGATTTATAGCTGAATACTGCCCTCTGGTGGTTCAATGTTGTAATTTGTATTTGAGACCATGGACAATATGCACTTGTAACAACAATCTGCATTAATTGGCATTGTGTAGGTTTTTGTAGGCAGTTAGCCTTGGACTCCTCTTCAGATTAATTTTGATGGTTAATATCCATGTGAAACAGATAGACACACCTGTCATTTCCTCTAGCTGTACAGGGTATGCACTAGGCCCGTGCAGGCTAGTTCAGTGCTCTAGATCGGAACCCTCCACAAAAATGTGAGAAAAGCTCACAGCAAATCACCAACCATATGACCACAACACACAGCTCGGCATGCTTGCCAACTGCGCTATTGTTCCTGCTGGGTTTGTTGCATGCCTTTTCGATATAGCTATCTCGCTAGTTTTAGATCATAACTTCTTATTTTTGTTGGTTGTATATGCACACTTGTCAAGTCAAGTCAACTTTATTTATATAGCGCTTTGGACATTTGTGTGTTTCTTTGACTACCAAAAGGATTACAGACTTTCATAGTTTTTTATTCCTTATGTAAACAAACACTCACTCCACCTGTGTTCTTATGGTTTCTAACAATCTTTTTACAACTCTTATGATGTGTTTTAGAACTTTGTATTTTTAAGCCTTTTTAGCCTATTCTTATTTCTTCTTATTCTGATTTATTTTATGTTTTTTTTTATTTTTTTATTTTGTCCACCATGCTTTTACTCAATACTGCTTCCTATTCTCTGATGGTGTAAAGCACATTGAATTGCCTTTGTGTATGAAATGCCCTATATAAATAAACTTGCCTTGCCTATCTAGTGTAACAAGGATAAAAGTAGGCCTACAAACTTTTATTCACTCCAATGAACATGAGAGCTACACTGTATCTCAGTGAAAGGGGCAGATCCATGGTATTCACGCTATCTTAAATAATTAATTGTGCTACAGTCCCAAAATCACTAAGCTATAGCCTATATGGCAAATACCCAGCACAGAGACCAGCTAGACTGTCAACTTGTAAATGACATGTAAACACTTAAGAACAAAACTGGTTCTTACATTGTAAGTGGAGGTGTTATTTTCACTTCCTTTTCTCTGTTTTTCATCATTAATGATAATGCCTGTACTATGGCCTGCACACCAATACAAAGCCATTATGTTGCATCAGCAGAACAGCCATTTGCTGTTATTTCACATAAATTGAATTGCGTAACAAATGTATGCAAATGACTACAGTCATCTAAAATTGACGGTGTGTTCATTAAAATTAACTGTTACTTCTCTACTGAAACATTTTACTCTCAAATACAGGTGGGTCTCAAATAATTTAAATATTGTGGAAAAGTTCACCCCCCCCCCCCCCCCCCCCCCCCCCCCCCCCCCAATTTAGTTCAAGATATTTCAGATATTCTAGATTCCTTATATAAAGTGAAATATTTCAAGCCATTTTTTGTTTTGATCTTGATGATTATGGCTTACAGCTAATGAAAACCAAAAATGAGTATCAATAAAGAGGTTATACAGAAAAGTCTACCTTTTGAAAAGAATGAGCTAATCTGACTAATCTGAAATAGTTCATTTATACACTCAATACTTGTCGGGCTGCTTTTGCACAAATGTGGTGCAGTATTTCACTTCCACAATCTAGAATATATGAAAGATACAGTTTTTGAACTAAATTAGGGGGACAAAATGAACTTTTCCATGATATTCTAATTTTTTGAGACCCACCTGCATACTATATGCAAACAAGTGTATTCAACTGTCACAACCAGTAAATAATAAAAATCTATACTGTATGTTGTTATTCCAAGAGAGACATGCATCAAAGTTTATGAATAACAAGTGACAGGATCTCCCGTGATGTAAAACCATTTGTGCTTTCCAGTCATCTGAACACTGAAGGTGTGAGTGCTGTCACTGACATCTGGGATGATGCTGAAATGTGGAGCATTCCACTACTGAGGAGGGTGGCATGATATAAAGCATTCTGTGACATGCAGTGGGTACAGGTGTACAGATAGGAGTGTCAAGAAAGTAGCTCTCTTAAATGTCCAGAAAGCACAGGTAATGTCCACCAATCTCATCACAGTTTCATAGCACCATTGATATTTCACATAACAATGAGGGACCCCTTTGGAGATGAATAACCCACATCCTTGGGTGTGCTGTTTATGGGCTTTATCTCTGAAAAAGAATATTGAAGTGACCAAAACACAATGACACAGATAGGAAGACTGTCACAACCAGTAAATAATAACTGACTTGAACTGATACTGAAAGTAAGGAAAACCACATAGAAGATACAAAGTTATTTTTTTACAATATCCCTGAGCTTTAGTTTTGAATAATGATATAAGGATTATTTTTAGGTAGGTAACAGCCACCAACCTGGTTTTATAGCCCACCATTCATATTCAGCATGACAAAGATCACTTTTGGAGATGAGTAACCCACACACTCTGGTGTGTTGTTTATGGGCCTATTTCTGCAGAAGGATATTCAAGTCACCAGAAAACAATGACAGGCTGGTACATTAAGCCTGCTATCTGTCAGATAGGAAAACCGAAAAAGACTTCAACTGATACTAGAGGTAAAGAAAACATCATGTAGAGGCTACAGTGTTATACTGACAGTGTCCCTGAGCATTGCTTTTTTGAATAATAATTCAAGAATGATGATTGATCAGGATGTTACATGTATCTTATGTTATACTATCATTACTACTACCACCACTATTTTACTGTGTGTGTGTGTTATGACATGCAGTAATCTATAGTAATCTAGTAATCAAACGCGGCGGCGCGCCTGGTCTACAACCAACCCAAAAGGGCACATGTTACCCCGCTGCTCATCCAGCTACACTGGCTACCTATGGCGGCCCGCATCAAATTCAAGTCTCTAACGCTTGCCTACAAAGTAGTCTCCGGCTCTGCTCCCACCTACTTGAATGCCCTCATACAGACTTACACTACCTCCAGACCGCTGCGCTCCTCTGACGAACGACGTCTAGCTCTACCACCGGTACGCTCAAGCCAATCCAAACTTTTCTCATCTGTTGTTCCTCGTTGGTGGAACACACTGCCAGTTCCTACAAGGGCAGCGACATCCTTTTCCACTTTCAAAAAAATCCTGAAGACCCAGCTCTTTAGAGAACATCTACTCTCATAGCAACACTTACAACAAGTCTTACTGATCCTAGCACTCACCAGCCGTTTTAAACTGACAAGTAACTGTTAAAAACAGCACTCACCGACGCACTTATTCCTACTGTACTCTAATGTTTTTTTTAAACTGTCCTAAAATTGTGAGAATTGTTCTAAAACTTACTGTTTACCATGTTGTTAGTCGCTTTGGTTAAAAAGCGTCAGCCAAATGTAATGTAATGTAATGTAATGTAATCTTAGTGTGCTTAACTGTACAATTTATTATGAAAAGCAGCTAGTTTTCAATAATGTTCTAGGATAATGTGCTAGGATAAAGTGCACAGTTTTTCTTAATTGTTTTTTTAAGAACAACTGTGTACTTTAGATTCAATTTGCAACATAATGTGGCTGTAAACAAGCCTAGGAAATGAGAGCTGCATCTGTACACAATAATCTCTCTGATAATGCAAATACAAGCCATGTGAGTCAACTGATACATCAGGTGGCCATGGAGCATCCATCCAGCGCCAGGCGCACTCACTCCCTGTGCAGAGGAGAGCCAAAGCAGGATAGGAACACACCTGGAGGTAGCTAGATTGGATCCACTCCCTAAATTCCCCCATAGACTCACATCTATCTATGAGCATTTCCAAGATTAGCACAAGATCCACACAGACAAGAGCAGTCCAGCACAGACTCTCTCATAGGCATGCTGTCACACAGTCAGAGAAGCTTTTTCGAAGTTTGCTGCCGACAGTGTCCATTGTTGTCTTATGCAAAACATCACAGTCTGGATAGGACAAACCAGGGGACTTATGCAAATGGCCTATCTATCTGGTGCTGGAGTATACTCAAAAGGTGAATGCTTCTCCACTAACCTAGTTTGGGAAATGTCAAAGTTTCTCTGTAGATGTACAAGATAAAGTGGAAATACACACGTTCATTATCACAGAGAGGATCAAGGAAAGCCTGGAAACAACTAGTCACAATCATCTCTGTGACTTTACAGCAGATTCAAGTCCAGGTAAGTGGCATTCTTTCAGAAATACTTCTAATGCATGTAATACATCTATGCCCTTCTGGTCTTCCATATGTTACTATTGATGTTCTCAGCAAGTTACTGGTTGATTATGCCTCCATGCCCGTGTGTGTGAGTGGCCAGAGAGGTGAGGTCAGACTGTGGCGCTCACTGAGTGGGGATATCCTCCAAACTTATGAATATTACAACAGTGATTATATGAGGGAGTTGATTTGAAAGTTGGACACATTAGAATAACCTCAAGATCATTTTCCTGTGAGCGCTGGCTGAATTGCCCTGTGCCCGCATTAAAGTTGTGATCCAGTAGGAAAATCAGCTGTATTTATCATTACAGATATTAAGATGAGCACAGAGCATGTGGAGGCAGCAGAAACTCAGAATGAACGAGCTGGTAAGGCAGACACAACTCCTTGTTTTACTGTCACGCCCGAGAGCCGCGCTGCTCTTCGCTGAATTCATGTGTTTTTCTGCTCTTCTGTCGGTCCTGATTCTGCCACCAATTTCAAACAGCTTTTCTCATCTGATGCATCTGATGCAGGGGGCCCGTGTCCCACTCAAGGATAAGCAGTGCTTTTGCTCAAAAATACTTTGGTCAAAGTTGAATTGTTGGACATTGTTATTAGCCATGTGTTGGTTGGCACTAATGTAATGGCATGTATGAAATTAATTTAATTGAAACTATAAACTATAAAAATAAACTGGGAAAAGAAAACATCTCTATTGCTAAAACATATATATTTTTCACTCAAGGCATTTTTTAATAGTGGTCCTCAATGTTAATTCTCACATCTTGACAGTTTTGTAAAAAAAAAAAGAAATAAGAACTGTAAAAATTTAACCACAACTTGATTGCTGTTAATAATTTCTGAGCTGGGTAAAGTTGTTTCTGAACTTTTTCTTTGTATGGTTTTGGCAAAAGCCAAGTCCAGGCTTGTTTCTCCATGACACTGGCTCTTAACTCATCAGCCATAGATCACAAGACAATCAATTTGACAGGTGTTCCAATGAACTTGGAAAAGATCTTAAGAATAGATCTGACATGACGTTACAACAGCTGGCCCCAGGGCAGGGAAAGGGCAGATAAGTATGAGGAGCAGAGAACTTGGGGCTGTTTTTGTTTTTGTCTTCTTTTTCTTTTCTTTTTACCGTCTCAGTCTAACAGGATGTCCCTGTCTGTGTTTGTACTGAGCCAACAGCTATACTGAAACGTGCCAGTTATATCCCAAAACTGTTCAATTACATAACATTTGTTGACATACTGAACATTTCTTGGAAAGTCATCCACAGAAACATAACACACCTAAGAAAGTTTTGTGTTTTAAATAGCAAAAAGAAACAAAAACTTAAACTTCAGATATTAGGTTATTGGGTGATATGAAGGGTTGACACACTAGTCTAAGATATTTAAATGTACAGTGTTACACAAATTAACGTCATGTCAAACAAATTAAGTAATGACAAATATAGGTCATAATGTTGAATGGTGAAAGACTAGGGGGTCTACAAGCATTCAAATGCCCAGCCCTTCAAGGGTTGCCAAGGAGACCTGCTCATTTGCATGCAGAGCTCATTTCCATACTGGAAGTTGGGCTCCAGAGCAGAAGGATTTCCATATTGTGGGATGAACAAGCACAGTGCTCACCGCAAACTCACTGGCCCTTCATTTGAATGCCAAATGAGGAAAGATTACCTGGCTAGGCCGACTCTTGAATTCCTCTGTTTTATATTTCATCATTGTATAATTTGTTAAACTTTTTTGATGTGTGTATATATTTTTGATGACTTCATTGTATGCTTCGGCAATTAGTATTATCCTTTCATCCATTGAAAACGCATTTGTATATCCAATACATTCATTTTTTTCCATCTTTTTTTATCTTATTTTTTTACATTTCAGACATTGAACAAAATGGAATTGATTTCACCAGACAAGTAAGTCCAGCCCTTAGCTGAGCATATTTAACTGCTCTCCTTCAGCTGTTTTCCTCTGCGCTTCACTAAGTTAGCCTGAGGGCTATCATATTTACATCCAGATTCTAAGATACTGCTTCCCAGAAAGGTGTAGTAGATACTGGTTATCCTTTTATATCTCCTCTCATTAAAACACAAGATCTAGTGGTTGATGAATGCTATTGACTTATCTTTATAAAAAAACACTTTCTTTATGAAAAGGACACAATACTTTGAGCTGTTTTTCCACTATCTGCACATCAGAAGCATACTACAGCACTTGTATGGAACTTTGAAAAGGGCTCCTAGGTGGGAGGGTAATCCCAGCGTACAGGAAAGGGCCCCAGGCCTGGGGAAACATTTGCATACTGGGCTGCCGGGGGACAGGGAAGGTGTGTGTGTTTGTCAAAGCTTCTATCTCGTTTAACGAGTCTAGCTGCCAACTGATCGAGCAGTCCACACACACACACCTGAGGGCTATCACACCACTCTGCCCACCTGATATTGATTTCCCACCAATGCGTCCCTCAGAAATGGAACAAACCTTTGAGACATTCCATGTCAAGAGTGGTACCACGTCCGTAAATTCATTTCATGTTTCTTTTTCTTCAAACTTCTCTTGGGCTATTACATTATTAAAATAGGTATTCGCCAAAAATCTGAGTGTCATAGCTTTACAACCATATACTGCTCTATATGTACAGTCTATGGTTACAACTGCTGTACAGTCTATGGTTACAACTGTCAAAAGTTTTCCCATTTGTCGCTGCACTCCAAATCTTATATTGTCTAATTTTGGTTTTGCTGGTTGATAACAGCATATACTTTATGTAATTTAAAGCTCTTTTCAACTTCATTCCATTCTTAAAACTGCCACCAACCGTGCAGAAATAGAAAAATAAACTTTTTAAAGCATTGACCTTTTGATGTTTTCGCCACTAACAAAAGTAACACAAATGATCAAAATGCTAAATTGGGCTTTCAGAAACAATCTATGGGTTAGTTCATAATCATCCATCGAGCAATAGGTGAGCATTTTTTGTACGAAGCTACAACAATCAAATGTCCAATGAATACCTATTTTAATAATGCAACTGCCCTATAGAAGTTTGAAGAAAAAACATGAAATTCATTGGTAAAACTTCACATGGACTGTCTCCTTTGCGGTTCAATTACTATTGGCCAGTGGTTCTCAAAGTGTGGGAGCGGGCCCCACTAGTGGGGAATAGAGACATGACAGGTGAGGCGCAAAGAACAGGAGGACATGTGTTCTATTGTGCCTATCTGTAATAATGCCTCTCTGTTTTGACAAGGATCAAGGACAAAGATCATAGATTCAAAACAAAATAGCCACACACAAACAAGAGTCATAAACAGACCAACATATGAATTAAAATAGCATCTGATCCAGCGGACTGAGATGGGAAATGTAATGTGGAACCAAGATGTGAAAAAAAGTATTTTAACGTTACCATGTTGCCGGGTTGATGAGGTCAAGTGGGGCTTGAAAGTTCCCCACCTTAAAAATGGAGGATGACAGAAAAAGTTTGAGAACCACTGCTATAGACTATTCTTTCAGTGCATGCCTATCGGTTTGTTTGTCAGCGGCTCATATTATCTTACATCAATCTCATCATGTCTTATTAACCTGAGTCATCTTCCCGTGTCCAGATCAAAACAGAGGACCTGAATGATTCTCCTCATTCAGCTGTATCACACAAGACATGCCACCTGACGCAAGGCTCCTACCTGCCTGGGGGGTCACTTGCTGGAGTAAGGAACTACTACTCTTAGCAATCCAACACATACAATCCCCTGACAAAATAAAAATATGAATTATTAATGTTATGTTATGAATATAAATAATCTTGGCTTTGTGAGTTGTTAAGTTGTTGTCTGTCCCTCTGCAGGACGTCCACTCTCTACATAGTCTTCCACAGCTGGTTTTGATGCCGGGCTCTCATCTCTCCTCGCCCCCTTCCTTCCTCCTCTCTCAGCCTCAGTCTTCACATCAGGGTCAGTGAACAGCTATGCGCAGAAAGACATGTCACACTTTGTGGGGATGAGGCTATTCCGTAGAATTCCTGACACTGTCTTCATCATTTTTTGATGACAGAACACTCTCGAAAATGCATCTTGCATTTAGTTTAGTGATGCCAGTGTGTTTACATTACACTACGCATACCTTAACTCACAGTCACTAGTCACAGCAACAAGATGACTTGACTTGGGCTATGTCTACACTAGCGGGGTTTTGTTGGAATCCCAAAGCCTTTTGTCAGCAGATCTGTTGTTTACTGTGTGTGTGCTAAAGCTGTGATTGTCCCCGCAGCACTGCTGCAGCCCAACCTGCTGTCCTTACCGTCCCAGTCCCAGGCAGGCCTGCTGCCCCACCAGCCTGGCCTCGCACTCACTCCTCAGGTACAGGTGCACCACAACACCCCCTCACTCCTCAGGTACAGGTGCACCACAACACCCACTCACTCCTCAGGTACAGGTGCACCACAACACCCACTCACTCCTCAGGTACAGGTGCACCACAACACCCCCTCACTCCTCAGGTACAGGTGCACCACAACACCCACTCACTCCTCAGGTACAGGTGCACCACAACACCCACTCACTCCTCAGGTACAGGTACACCACAACACCCACACGCTCTGCTCTTTGGAAGTCCCTTTGGACCTGAATGTATAACTTTGACACACATGCACACATACGTAGTCAATGTAGACCTGCAAACCCTCATGTGATCACACTCTCTCTAACACAGAAAAACACACACATGAACGCATGCATCAATTTGAAGATTGTACTATTTTTTACTAGACGAATTTGTACTATGTGTGGAGAGCATTTACTCACCATCGTTATCTCATTTTTGACGGAGGTGGCGTTTAGAGGGTTTTGCATCTGAACTCTTCAACTACTGTATAAACATAAACATTTGAGTTTTTTTTTTTTTTTTTTGCAAGTCATTCCGGAAGGACACTGTACAGTTTGGGAATTTTCATTAACTGCCATTCAAAACAGCCACTTCAGTAATCAAATGAAACCTTCAACATTATAATCACACTATTTTACAGTCATTGAACACATCCTTTTGTTTTGTTCACCCTTTGATCGTATGCTTTAGCGTGTTAAAGTAACACAAAACAGCAACAAAATAGAAGAATGGTCTTAATGACTGCATAACATAGTGTTAAATTGCAAGGGGACAAAAACAAGTGTAGGAGCATCAAACCAACATTTTCTTTCTGTGAGATGGATTTCTTAATAAAATTGTGTGTCAGAGAACAGTTGTAACTCCAAAGCAGTCATTTACATCTGAGATGTTGCCTTGAGCCAAGTAATGGTAATGTTCTGCTGCCTCCCTCAGGGCATGAGTCGCGCAGGCCTGGCGGGGCCGGCAGTAGATGGCCACCTCGAGATGTCTCACCTGCAGGTCCCCAAGCACACGCACGTGGGCCCTTCGCCGCAGGATGAACCCAATGACCTCGAGGAGCTGGAGCAGTTTGCCAAGTCCTTCAAGCAGAGGAGGATCAAACTGGGCTTCACGCAGGTCAGCGGGCACCAGGGGCTATTGGTCACCTGAAGACAAACACCTTTGGACAGATTACACAGATTACATTTACATTTATTCATTTAGCAGACGCTTTTACCCACATAATATAATATGTCAATTATATTACAGTGGCCAGAGCAACTCAGGGTTAAGTGCCTTGCTCAAGGGCACCACGGTGGAAGTTGGGTATTGAACCCACAACTTTTCAGATTACCATTGGTCATGGTTCTTGGTCATCTTGATGCTTAGTGTGTTCAGTCTAAATAATGTAGTAAGGATCAATCCCTTCTCATTTCAAACTTGCTGAAACAACATAAATAGGCAATTTTGATTCAACCGAAACAGGTATAGTCGTTTTTCCTTCATCTCATCACAACTCATTTGAGGTCTTTCAAATACGCATTTAAATCACAGATACTGAAATTCCGCTGTATTCTACTGGAGTTAAATATGTAAAGCACAGGAGGAAGCCTACTTTACATACGCTTTAAATCACCCTGTGATACCCTGACCTTTATGACCTCATCATGATTCAGTGTGAGCATTTGCATTGCACTCGAGTGTTTCATCTGGACTCTTCTCAGAATGTATGGGGACGCTCCGTTAGACCGTTATTTATGATGAAGTTAGATGCATGCTGTAAATGTGAATGTCAGTAGTTTTGTGTCTAAGGGCTGACTCGTGGGAAATGTCTGTAGTTTTGTGTGTTGGGGCTGACTCGTGGGGAATGTCTGTAGTTTTGTGTGTTGGGGCTGACGCGTGGGGAATGTCTGTAGTTTTGTGTGTTGGGGCTGACTCATGGGGTTTCTCTCTCTCTCCACCTGTAGGGTGACGTGGGGCTGGCCATGGGGAAACTGTATGGGAATGACTTCAGCCAGACCACCATCTCACGCTTCGAGGCGCTCAACCTGAGCTTCAAAAACATGTGCAAGCTGAAGCCGCTGCTGGAGAAGTGGCTGAGTGATGCAGGTGAGTCTGAATGTGTACCTCAGATAAAGCCCCTCAGTGGCAAATCTTTATTTTTCTTCAAGGCATTCTACAGTAAATGCTGGCAGATCAAGAGAGATTGAAGAGCAGTCACTATTTATGCCCTATTTGTGCTTTTTTCCCCTAATGTCATAAAGCGTTTCCAACAGCATTCAAACAAAGCCTTTATAAAAGTGAAAAAAAAAAAAATGGCATGTTTTACTGCAGAAAAAAAATCATCTTCACCTATCAATGACGTAGAAATAGACTGATTGACAGTCCCCTCTGTATCTGCATGAAACTCCCTCAACTTAACGTGTTGTCTTTGCTCAGAGAACTCCCCCTCCGACTCCATCCCCAACCCCAGCACACTGCCCCAGCTCATGGAGGGCTATGGGAGGAAGAGGAAAAAGAGGACGAGTATCGAGACCAACATCAAACTCACCCTGGAGAAGCGCTTTTTAGATGTAGGTGAAATCAACTGATTCTTTTTTGTTTGTTTGTTTTGTTTTGTTTTGTTTTAAGAAAATCCTTTGCAGTGTGATCACTAGATTGGGCCTCTAACATCATTTGAATAAAAAAACAAATTCAAAACATGCGTAGGCACTTCCTGTAGCAAGTAGGCTATAAAAGGCCTTTATTTAATATGACCAGTGTTACATAAGGACTTTAGACACTTACTGCAGGACTGCCGCTGTTTTCTTTCTTTCTTTTTACTCAAGGGATTTCTTTGTTTGTTTTCTGTTTAAGAGGTTGTCACTGTCTGACCATGTAAATATTACCAAGCTAACGTGCCGCTGACCTTGCAGAACCCTAAGCCTAACTCTGAGGAGATTTCACTGATCTCCGAGCAGCTGTCCATGGAGAAGGAGGTGGTGCGTGTCTGGTTCTGCAACCGCCGGCAGAAAGAGAAGAGAATTTACCTCCCAGTGTCCACCTCACCCATAAAACCACACAACTTCAACTCTAGAGTGGTGAGTCTCTCTGAACCTTCAATGTCAGTCAGTACTACAGCTGCAGCTGCGCCCTACTCTACTCCGCTCAACAGAGGTGGAAAAGTCCAGCTTCAAAGAGTACAAGTCCAACCATGTTCTACACTTAACACAGGTGATCTCACCAATTAGCTGCTCCACCTGGCTGAATAGTTGTGCTAATTAGAATCAGCTGGTTTAAGTGAATGGTTGGCACAGATAGGCTACTGTATGTGGTAAGAAGTTTACTTTCTGAAGTTGGGCTTTTCCACCATGACACCAACCTCTTCATCTTGTTCCTATTTCAGCCCACCACTTCCCGGCCTTACAGTCCTCTAGCAACAGGGGGAGGTGAGTCTTGTCCATCATTGCAATTTATGCATTTTGCACCAAAACATAGAACTGTTTATCATGGAGCAGGACACATGTGATGGCAAACAGCCTGATGAAGGGAGAGAGTTGAGAGAGACTCTGGTCTCATGCAGTGGAGCTGATATGTGCATCACTGTTCATGTCTTTCTGTTGTTCCTGTTCACTGAGGCGTGCTGTTTGCTGAGTGTTGCACTAGTATTTGTATCATGGGATGTAATTCATGAAGGGGAATATATAGTGTTTTGGAACTGAATTTCCTCTTCCGGGACCTTTGTTTATACAGGTGATGGGCTTTTTTAAATGCTTCTAGTCAATTAAAGTAAAGGCCTTTTCATTTTCAAACCAACGGAGTGTCTGGACCTGCATTTTTGATGTCAGAATCCTATTTTCCCCTCTTTTCTGGAAAACTAACTTGTTTGTTTATTTCATCATTTCAGTTTCCTCAAGCTCGTCTCCTGGCAGCCCGGGCCGTGGGTCGTCTCCGAGCGGCCTCTCATCTGCGTCCAACCCTCTGACCTCTCAGGGGGTCAATCAGTCCTTCAGCTCTGCAGGGTATGCACACCCAATCGGTTTTCATTTAACGTTAGCAGTCACAATACATTTTACATTTACATTCTCAAGCTACATCAAGCCATGTTGCGACTCCATACTGCCACCTATGACACTGTGTTTGCTGTCTTTTCAGGCCCTGGTATCGTTCGTGGAGTCATGCATCTTATCATCACTAAAAGATCAAGCCAGCTGGACCTTTTGGAACTTGTGGATCAGGTCCTGTCATCGTACATGGAGGCCTTTGCGTTGTTTCACTGCAGTCAAATGGATTTTGGCGATGCATTTTAAATCTCAATCATGAAGACCTTTGTTCACTGAAGTCAAATGGATTTTGACAATGGGGTTTGCAGGGACCACCCTCAGCTCTCCACTCATTGGAAAGTCTCCTGTTTCCTCTTCTGCGCAGTAGGCCTATATTGTGTGGTAAAACAATGTGCCACGTAAACAAGTTTGAGTTCAACATCAGCATTATGTCATTTAATAGAACCAATTCCTCAAGGACATTTGGTGTCTTCCAACCGAGAAGAGGACAGAAGAATGAGCAACCCCTTTGGGAAGAAATGTAAATATATAGCTGCATTGGAGGTCCGTTGACACCAGTGTGTTTACATTATATTTTTTGCTGTTTGTTTATGTTCCTGCTCCTGTGCTTGTTTGTCAGGGGTAAATAGACCCCATACATTGCAGACACATATTTGTGTATATATTTATGCCAAATAGATGTGGACATACTAACATGTGGAGGAATGTGTTATATCTAAGAAGTAGACATAACATTTCCTGAAATTAAAATGTGCTCTCATAAGAAAATCCACATGTAGCACAAGATGTAATTCATTTAAATGACTATATCGTAATGCCTGATTTCAGCAGAATATTTGACACATATTTGAGGTTTGCTTATCATGTTTCCAGTATAATGAAACTGCTCCATAGCCACACACACAACATGTTTGTCCAATGTCTGCAATTACAATTATTCCTCTACTGTCCTCTCTCCACTGTTAGCATGTTAGCCACTCCAGGTGAATTCTAATGAGAGCAACAGATATAGGATTTAATATATTTACATCAGATGAAGGAAAACAAGATATAGATGGCAGGACTTTTAAAACTGGAGAAAATGAGCAATGGTAGAGCAATGTGCCACCAATAAAAAATAAATGTTTTTTTATATATTTATTTAATTTTTTGCTTGTGGTTTTAAATCCAGAGAGAAAATGTTGATAGTAAATTGGGCCTCAAAAGAGGTTGAGGAGAGTGAATGTTAGTACATTTACAACGGACATATATGGAATTTCCATTCAATAAACTGTCCTCTTTTCGTTGTTTGTAAAGAAATGCTGTATAGGCTACTACGCCATTGATGTTGCATGAAATGAGTGAAAATGCTTACCTCTACTGTCATTCTTTATTTAAACTAAATAAAATTCTAATTTGTTGTTGTTATCTTTGAGATGAGTGTATTTAACAGTAATTCTGTCAAGACAACATTCCCCAACAGATTAACATCCAGCCTGACTCATCTTCACTGACCCCAACTAGATTGATGACCGATCTAACTTCTCTGAGCATGTAGCCTCAATTGCAAAATCACATCACAACAACACAACTTCTTGTTCAGGCCATGGTCATCTCCAAGCTGGACTATTGTAATTAACTATTAGCTGGCCTATCTGCTTGTGTAGTAAGATCGTTACAGCTGATTTAGAATGCTGCAGCACGCCTGGTCTTCAATCAGCCAAAGAGGACACATGTAACTCCTCTCCTAGTTACTCTCCATTGGCTCCCTATAGTCTCTATAAATCTCTCACTTTGGCCTATAGAACACTGACTAGATCTGCTCCCTGTTATTTTAATTCAATGATCAAGATGTAGCCTACATCCCCAACCACCCACTGCGGTCTTCTGATGAGTGTCTGTTGTGTCGACCAGTCATAAACGCTAAGTCAAATTCAAGACTCTTTACCTCATGAGTTGAGAATGAGTTGCCCAGTGCTCTCCATTCCTGTGATAGTTTTGGGTTTTTCAAGAGGGGTCTAAAGGCATACTGTACCTATTCAACATGCACTTAGTTTATTAAACACTTATGCGTTATTTGTATATTATAGTATTGTTTATTTTAATTGGGCTGTTGATTAATTTGACATTGTTTTTTATTACTGATATTATCCTTAATGTAGTCTTACCATGATATTGTTATTGTTATTATATTATTGATTGAATGGCCATTATTGTTTATTATTGCTATTTTTCTTCATTTTCATTGTTTATTTCATTAGGCTATTGATTGAATTCATATTGTTGTTTATTATTGCTAATCTCCTTAATGTATTCTGACCAACATTTTAAATTGTTCCCTGTTAAATTTAAGTAGGCTGTTATTTTGTTTTGTGTTTGTATGTCGCTTTGGACAGCGTCTGCCAAATCCGATAACCATGACCAAGACAAGAAGATAATGGCAGTGCAAGTAACGCATCAGGAATAGAACTCTCTCAAAAACTTTACTGACAGGGAACAATCTCAACCAGCCAAGTCTCCTAAATTCAGTTTAACTGAACAAACAGTGGACAAAGGCGGGTGTGTAAAAAAATTACAACTCACAGCACCTTGCCAAACCTGTTTTAGTGTGTACCTCTATAGACGGTGTCAGTGCACTGTGTCTAGGACTCTCTTCCTGCTGTTCCAGTTCCATTTGTGCTCCAATATCATTTTACACCGTTATTTTCCAACAACATACTCAGTTTGGCTCACCTTGGGCAACTATGCTGACCATACTCCTCTTCGTGGGAACACTTTTAAATCACGCCAATGCAGGTTTGTGAGTTTTTTAATTGGATAAAGTGTAATGAAAGGGATTATACCTTCATGTTTTTTGTCATGTTATTGTTATCACATATCTGTAGCTTATCTCAAAAATGGCATAACCCTTTTCATCTGACTTTAGAATACTCTTCAAAATATTTACATTTCCAAATGTAGATTTCGATACAGATGTCCTGAATGAAAAGGATGGGGTTGTATCAGGAATACTGAGCGACTCTGTGCTGCTGCGTCTGCCGCCATGCAGTTTCCAAGGTCAGAATGTGAGCCTGCAATACACAATCAACAACACCGTGGACACCTGTAAGTACAAACATCCCCTTTAAAAAACCTGAAAGGTAGCCTAAATTGCGCATTGCTTAGTTACTGTACAATGTGCATTAAGTAAAATTAATATTAATGTACTGTATCATGCTTAATATATGCAGTGTATTTTTATTATCCCACAGGGACCCTGGAAAACATATTCAGTGTACCCCCATGTGAGAAAACAACTGGGACAGAGGGAAACTCCTTGGTCACAAGGAGGATTGGATACAAAGTGTCAGATCTGGCTAGTGGAACTACATATAGGTACAATTTTCTCTGGAATATTCCAATTGTATTTCATGTTTTAATTACATGGGTAAAAGTTGATGTACCATGTTGCTTCTTTGCCAGATTTCAGTTCCAGATTGGATCAAACAAGAGCAATACTGTGTTAGCTACTACAAAAGCAGGTAATTTAATGCAGTTTTACTCCCATCATTTGTATTATTGTAGGCCTAGGCTCACTGTAGGCTATTACACACTAATAGTGTAATAGTTTCAGCAACATTAAACACAAATAGTTGGCACTATTTAATAACCATGTGGTATCTTATTTACAGGACAGCACTATAGTGGAATAGACACTGGACTTCCAGCCCGGAGTGGAGCCATGGTGGTCATTACTGTGATACTGTCTGTTGCCATGTTCATTCTGATGGTGGCCCTCACCATCACTATCGTCTTATCAAATGATGAGGATTGAAGCAAAACAATTCATTTATAAACATTACACATTGATGCTTTTCTTTCTGTCTATGCATGCGTGCCTGTCCAACTTAAAAATAGGTGTATATGTCTGTGGTGGCAGAATGCTTTATTTTCTAAGTGTCAGTGGTTCAATTTTGGTTCCCAATAAAGCAAAACAACATAATAATCTGATGCAGCAGGTTATTATATGTAGAGTTACTATGAGAGACTAGCTTTTACTGTTGATATAGCAGCCAGGGCAGCCAGGGCTGATCTCTGGCTTGGTCGAATTCATTTTTGTCTGGTTTTTTGCTTCCCCCAACACGGCGTGACCCTAAGGGAAACAATTTTGGGGTTTAAAATGGCCGGATTTTTCCTTTAAGTTAAAGTACAGAAGTACTTGCTTTTAAAAATACTTAAGTATTCAGAAGTACAAGTATTTTTTCTTTTTAATGTAATGTTTATTTGGTCTTTAATAGGACTTGAACAGACCTTTAGTTCCTTAAATCCAACAAAAACATTTAACCTATTTTTATAACTTTGCAACTGTTCACATATGCAATAATATAATTTAAATAATTATTCATTCTCTGTTCACAAATCTAAAACATTTTCACTACCGAATATAAAACCAGATAACTCAGTTTATTTATCGTTTATTGATGTATTGTAAGATAAAGAGCTATGTGGTGAGTGTCAAGTGATTGTTTAATTTAATTTCAATTTCACAATCATGGATGACAGCCTGGTTAAAACCAGATGACTTCTCAAAAATCAATTGCGAACAGGTTCGCCTGGGTTCTCCCAGGCTACATGAAGGATGTTCTGATGAAGAATCTGTTGTCACCATCATTATCACAGCCAATTCAGCCACGTTCAAATTAAACTACTAAAAAAAATGAACTTGATGGTCTATCGCATTATTGAATTTAAATAATCATATGTGGTTAAAAGTAAAGAGTAGGCCTACTTCATGCTCATATTTCAAATGTAGTGGAGTCAAAAGTACAGTATTTGTCTTTCAAACATAGTGGAGTTAAAGTCACAAGTTTCCAAAAATATGAATAGGCTACTCAAGTAAACCACAGATAGGCTCTATAGGCTACTCAAAAATCATACTTAAGTAAAGTAATCAAGTAAATGATAAAACCCCTGATGACAACTACAGTTAGAATGGCTGAACATTTAAATAGTTGGATAGTTTAAATAGTTAAAATTGTGAATTATTGTAGTGAGGACTTTTATTTTGAAAAAGTTGTGAGCAGAGGAAACAGTTGAACAGGATCTGTAGTCTTAAGAGAGCCAGATTGTAGGCTATGGCTAAAACATAGTTGAAAAGTTGAATGTAGATAGTGTAATGGATGTAGACAGAAAGTATAATGGATGTTGATAGGCATATTATTTAATGGATGTTGATAGATAGATAGATAGATAGATAGATAGATAGATTGATTGATTGATTGATTGATTGATTGATTGATTGATAGATAGATAGATAGATAGACAGATAGATAGATAGATAGATAGATAGATACTTTATTGATCCCCAGGGGAAATTCAAGATAGTTTAATGGGTGGATGAGTGAATGGTTTGAAGAAGATGGATGGATAGAAAGTTGGATGGAATGTGCCTTATCCTTGTAGAATGGAGAGACACAGAGATAATTGGCCTAGATGAGCAGAAAGCAATTGATACAGGTGCAATCAGTTTAATTGGCTCTTTGAGGGGGGCCTAGTTGAGCAGCTGGCAATTGATACAGGTGCACATCAGTTTATAGTTAATACACTCTTAAAACAAATGTGTTGAAAACAACACAGCTTGCATTGTTTTCAACACATCTCTGTGTCTAGATAGGGACAACACAGTTTGTGTTGTTTCCTTTTTTTATTTGTTACACAATATGTGTTGAAAATAACACAACTTTTGTTGAAAACAACACAACTTGCATCATTTTTTAACACATGTCTGTGTCCAGACAGGGATAACACATTCGTTTTAAGAGCGTAGCCTATCTCAAAAGTATAGTATAAGTATAAGTATATGTACATATACTCTTTTGATCCCATGGGGGAAATTTGGTCTCTGCATTTATCCCAATCCGTGAATTAGTGAAACACACTCAGCACACAGTGAGGTGAAGCACACCCGGCGCAGTGAGCTGCCCGCAACAACAGCAGCGCTCAGGGAGCAGTGAGGGGTTAGGTGCCTTGCTCAAGGGCACTTCAGCCATAGGCAACCTACTGGTCGGGGTTCAAATCGGCAACCCTCCGGTTACAAGTCCGAAGTGCTAACCAGTAAGGCCACGGCTGCCCCATAAAAGACTAAAAATAAAATTTTACAAAAAGTAGGCCTATAAAGTTTACAAAAATGAAAAATACAATTTGGATAATAGAACATTTTTCATGCACTGTAATAAGAAGCCTAGTGATAACAATAGGCTACATTGCATTTTCATGTAGGCCTACTGCAATTAAATGAAGGTCTAAAATAAATGTAAACTGGACCCCAGGGTTTCCATAAAATGAACTCCGCTCAAAATGGTTAGCTTGGCCGATAAGAACAACTTCCAAGCCTGACGATGGCGGTAGTGAAGATTTCAGTTTACTATCACTCTTGCGCGCAACGTCACAAATTAACCGGAACAAGAGGTGTTGTTTCCTCCTTGGCTGATGTCAGAGGTTCCAGTAGACTTGGGCTTATTAGAGGAAAAGAAGGATGTTGAAGTGGATCATTACAGGGTCCAGAGTTAGTTACATTGCGAGCAAATATAAAGAAACAGTCATTTTATATACTGATGCATCTAAGCAGACTGATAGGAAAATGGAAGTTGCTTATGTTATCCCTCAATTAAGCATTGAATCTGGAACGAGAATCAATGATGATTTAGCTGTATACACAGCAGAAATTATAGGAATATGGATTGTGGGTAGAGAGCAATAGAAGCAAGCTGTGATTGCGTCAGACTCTAGCTCAGCTTTAATAAGCCTTAAACGTTTTCACTTTGAGTCTAGACATAGTATATGAAATAATGCAATTAGCCAACAATATGCTTAAGTCTAGTATCAGTACTACATTTATATGGGTACCAGCTCATATAGGTGTAGGAGGTAATGAATTAGCAGATAAATGTGCGAAGAAAGCAGCAGGGAAGTCTGATATAGAGATGAATATTAAATACAGCAAAGCTGAAGTCCTGCATAGTATTCAAGGAAAGGTGGGGAAGAGCAGGAATACATGCAGAATTAAGCAAGAAGAAGATGTGGCATCCAGAATGAGGCTAGGACATACAGGATTAAATAGAACATTGTTTACCATGAAAAAGCATGTTGATGGAATGTGTGAATATTGCAATAGTCAAGAGACCATAGAGCATGTAATTATGTATTGTCCTGAGTACCATCAAGCCAGACAAAGATTGATCTCACAACTTGGTGAAATCCAAATGACATTAAATATGAATGATATACTGCAAAGAGAATCAAATGAAGTTTGTTTTTCTTTTTTGTTTTCTTTTTTGAAGGTAACTGGTTTATTGAAAAGAATTTAGGAAAGTGTAGGTTGACCATTTGATCCACACTCCAGTCCAGATGGTGGCGGTAATGCACCAAAAAGCTGGTTGCCAACCGCCATATAAAAAAGAAGAAGAAGAAGAGGTGTTGTTGCTGCTAGACATTCTCTGGCTGCTGCAAAACCAAATGATGTCGCCACATTGAAATGATGTGCAATAACAGATAACGTTAGAGTTGGCAGATAAAATGGGCGCATTTTATTGTGCTGTATGCAGACAGACCGATTTCACTGGCAGAGGGCACGTCTTTGGGAAAAGTCATCAAGCTAAACTAAAAGTGGTCCTCGTGAAGTTCTTGGAAAAGGTAACGTTGTCAGTTAGGCTTAAGTTAGGCTCCTTACATATGATGGATTCGCTGGGTAAAAGAAATGAACCCACACCAGTCTTAGGCTTTAGTATGTCTTGTGATAGCAACACGGCAAACATAATTCACCTAATGCCGTTAGCAGTCATCATCACTGCTGCAGTGCAGAAGGCTACATTTTGATGATAGGCTGTCAGGTTTCTTAATTGTGAAATTACTCTGAACATATTTGTCATGCACTTCGTTTTCTAACGGAAGGTGAAAGAAGCGAGGCGGACCATCAAGGTCCCTCAAGTGGAGAAGTTTTCCAGTACTAAACACCACTGCAACTTCTGGTGTTACTGCTGTGAGCTCGAGGTGCCAAAACATGTTACAAATGGAAATCTCACCGTGTTGTTCGGCGGTTTGCTGGAGCACATGAGCACGTAAGCGTATCTGTTGATCTGAAATGTTTTATTAAGATTGGAAATCGCATTGAGAAGTTTATATAAGTTGGTATAAAGCTGCCTTGTCTTTCCTCAGTCCAGAGCACCGAAAAAATACACTCAAGTTTTGGTGGCAGAATAAAGCTGACTCGAAGCTCAGGGAGAAATGTATCATTCCCTCAGAGGACATTGATAGGTAAATTCATGATGCCTGACTGCTTGTCCTCATAAGTAAACTAACTGCTGGTCTCAGACAGATATATTTATATATCAATGTTTCTCTCAGGTTTAAGGAAGAGGTTGCCAAGGCTCTTGAAAACTTTGAGGAGAAAGAGGATGTTCACATCAAAGAGGTAAACTGAGCACTGATGTGGGGTTTATGAATGAGTCGTATGCATTTTTTGAGCTACTTCTGGTGATGCTTACATTGTGTGTTTACCCCTGTTCTTTCACAGCAAGCAGCCATTATAAGAGGCCAGGAGCAACACCGCTGTGAGGTTCTTCATGCGGTCATAGAGGTTTGTTTTTCCAGGATTCCACAACAGTATCCACATCATAAGGGGTGTTGTGTGTTCATATGTGTCATGGAATGCGATCTGTAGAATATCAACCCTGTGAGTGTGAGATCGATCTATTATTCTTTTGTGAATGCTGGATCTGGAAAAGAGGTTTTCTAGAATGCAGTATGGTAGGATCTTGCAAACCATTGTTGACTTTTCCTGAATAAAACCTAGTGTGACCCAGAACTGGAGCAATCCACTGAGCAAGCCCAACAGGATTCTGAGACCTTGGGAAGGTAAGGACACAAGACTCTAGGTTACTTTATCAATACTTTGTGTTAAGCTTAATGATAATGTAATGTAATGAAATGAAATGAGTGGCGTTCCAAAGTCACATGCACATATTTGCAACGCCCTCATGGGCAGAACAAGCACACCCTCTGAATCCCATGGGTTTTGATTGGTCAAGAAGCTCTTATTCAAGGTCTCAAGGGCAGAACATCCAGCCAGGGCCCAGCTGGGTTGGTCCAGTGGTGGAGAGTCGGTGGAGCGGTACAGAGAGCAGCTTGACTTTCATCGGCTATCAGGTAGATCTCTCTTAGTGAGTTTGTGTTACAGTACGTAGGTGTTTAAGAAGTGTATTAGAAAAGTCAATGCCATTATTTCTTATTTTTTCCCAGGACTCCTCGGGCAGTGGAAATGTCCACACAGGTGAGGATGACATCATAAAGGCTGTGGAGACTGTCTGTGATCTGTTAAAAATCATTTGATAAAATCCTAACCTTCTATAGACCCTTTCAACAATAAAAACAAAAACAATGCTTGAACGTTCTATTTGGGCCCCAATCTACTTCCTCTGCATTAAGATAACATATGGAATGTTAAAAAGGAAGTCTTGTGGGGCCAACTATGATGCTGATAATGGAACTCTCTTGAAAGGGTCTATACGTGAAGGTAGCACGCACACAGATCTTCAGGACAAAGTTGGCCAATATCTGAATGACAAATACTGTAGACTGCATTTGTATAGCGCTTTTCTATTCAATGAAACACTGAAAGCATTTTACAAGACTCATACATGCATGCAAGAGTTGTCTAGCGGAAGTACACTTCAGTTTTTTGCCATGTAAAACAAGCATGCTAATCTTAATAATAACTTTGGGTATTGAATGATAGAAACGAGTTCACAAGCACCACAATCATATACCGGAAAGGTCCATCCTGTCAAAGATTTTATCAATTGATAAAACTTTGGCTTTCCTTGTAGGAGCCGTTCCCCCGTGGATGCAAGAGGATCCTCAGGAGGGTCGCTCAGAGACGACAGTTCAGGACATCGGGCCATCGCTACAAGACTTCTTGAAGCAAAGTAAACCTTTACTGACTTATTTCATGCCCTGTTTACGTGGCAGATTAACCCAATTATCCTTCTTTGAATGTCATACTTACACCACCAACAACTTTTCTCGCCCTCTCTAGAAGAGCAAGACAAGCTAAAGAAACTTCCACCAAATCGGGTTGGAGCCAATTTTGACCACAGTTCACACACAGATCCTAACTGGCTACCATCTTTTGGTCGCGTGTGGAACAATGGTAGACGATGGCAGTCCAGGTTGGGAAACCTTTCCAGTTCCTCACTGTATTGTTTTAAAGGAATGTGATGGTGATTGATTGAGTGATCTGCTTGTCTTCTCTCTCTCAGGCATCAGTTTCGAGAGGAGGAGGGGACGGCAGGCCGGCGAAAGAGAAAGGGCGGCCTTTGGGGGAAAGGTGGCAAGAGGGCAAACAAGTCAAACGACACCGACACTAACTCCCAGTAATGCGGAGTTGTTCAGTAAATGTATGCCCCCCAGTGGCTTAAAATCCATTTGTTTATAGTGTATAGTGTCATTATGATCCAAGCATATGAGGTCAAGATTCCTCATCTGTCTTACTTACTGGATTATTGTTTTGGTTATTAGATACTCATTACTTTTTGAAATTATTCATATGAAATCATACTGTACCTGCAGTGTTTTTTTTTTTTAGTTAGTGATGTCTAGGCATCAGTTTTATTGTATTTTTTCTAAAGAATGTAATGTTATGCAGTGGCAGTGTTCATTCAGATCAATCTTGAGATGAAGTGAAGAAAAAGAGGACACAAGTCTGGTTTATGTTTGACATTGTATCAGTTTCAAATTTAATAGAATCTCTCAACTAAAAGTTATTAATGATTTCAACAGAAAGCCAAAGATCATAATAGTGTTCTTCATAAAATATAATACCTCATGAACATCTAGACAAAATAATAAAAATACAGGTAACATTAATATTTAGGGAATACCTTGCAGTCTTTTTTTCATCTTAGTAGTTTATGTTAAAACAATACATAAGGTGTAGAAAGCAGAAGAGCCACATTCAAGGACTCTTCTGGTGAGAGATGGCAGTGTTCATAATTACAATTTTACATTTAAAATAAACCATACACCATCATTTCATAAGCTCTGGTGTTTGTTTCTTCATATATGAAATCCAATAACTCGTGGTTGAACAGGTCCTGCAAATATGGGGACTTTTGCATGTTCGGCCAACACCGTTTCAATGTTTGTACACGTTTTTACAGATTTTTTGTTTGTCCTCGCCTGTGAAGGTGAAGAGATCTTCAGTAGCTTCAATTCCAAAGGATGCTGTGGCGAAGGATTCGTTGCCTCCAAAACACAGCTAACAAGCCATTTGTGTTGAGAAAGAGAAAAATGCATTGCTCCACAGCATGTTATCAGCAGAATCTGTCTGTCCGTCTACAAGGTGAACATTACTTTCAACATACCTGATGAAAAATGTTGAAATGGTGCCAGTCACATTCTAATCTGACTACTCTGTGCTGATAGCCTATTTTGGATATCCTTTTTAAGAATAAGAAGAAATCAATCATGAAACTCTGTGTGGAGCTTGAGCGTCACTATCCTCTATTCATTGGGCACTACTTGAGACGTTGTGTACCTTTGGGAAAACCCAACAATTCAGAATGCTGTTCTGCACATCTGACTGAAATAAGAGTAGTCAACATGTTCGGTCATTAAAAGCAGAGTCTGCGATTTTGGTTAAAGGCTGACATTTAAGTCAACAGCCAATCAAATTACAACGCTCACATAATATGTTTGTTTCACAATTGTTGCGACGGGATTGAACAGATCGCTAGCGAAGCATGCGGAACATGCGCTGAATTTGACAGAAATTGTATTGGCCTAAAATCGCCTTTACCTCCCTTTACCTGATTCAAGATGAGTTTAGACAGTAGCCTATGCAAGGTAGGCTTGAACACATGCTGACCAAGAGCGAGAAACACTGCTGTAAATGCATTAGGCCTACCTGAACAACCATCTCCGCTGTAACATCCCAATAACTATTACCACATCAAATGAGCACATTGTCTTCCTTAATTCCTGTGTTTACAATTCAGTGATTGATGGTTATTGAGGCCGAGGAGAGATATATGATCGTGTCTTATCAAAGGCTTTTTGTGGTGGAAAGAGGCCATTTATTACAGCTCCACTCGCACCCAAACCTTTTCTTCCTAGGCATGATATTGTGCTCAATAACAAAACATTAACATTCAAGGTATTTCATGTGGAAAAGGGCAGATTAGGTCACCATACATACAGTGCAGCATGCATGACAATATGGATAAAGATTGTTAACATAATCCTCATGAATGTGTTATGCTGTGCTTATTAAGTTGTTACGTAGTCCTTATAAAGGACAGACTACAAAAGGAGTTACCCAATTCTAGCGAGACGTGATATAGACACAACTGAGGTCATATTTGAAAAACAATTAACTCCTGACCTCTTTTTTTCAGTTCAATATGAAATCTGGGACAGCATTATTCAGCATTTTGTTTCTGATTTGGCCTTGTAACAAGTCTTTATATCAGTGACGAATTCATAACTTTCTGAAGATTTCCCTTTCATGTCAACAGAGGCCCTGTTGAAACTCTCTACACCATTGGAGAGAGGGATCAGCGATGTGAACAGGCCCAAGGAATGGCAGAATAGACTAGAGACCATGGAGCACAACAGTCTTCTCCCTATGTGCTAATACAGCTGGTTCAAATAAAATGGGAGAAGTCTCCTGAAAATCACCAGTGAGTTTAGGCATCAGGAAATCTCAACATTCACATCAATTCCAATAAATATAACCCCAAGATCTCTGAGAAAGCAGGCTACGCCGAGTAACTTGAATTGGTAGATGTGCACAGAAGATGCTCGCAGGATGCGCTCCTCTGTTTGAGTGGAGGATCTGGGAGGAAGAGCGGAGGGGAGTTGGAGAGGACGTGTGACGCACTACACTGCCATCTTCCGTGGCTACCTCCTCCAAGCGGACTGTGTCCATGTCAGTGTGTTAACACAGGGGAGAGGGGGGAGGGCACGCTGGAGAGGAGTGTCCACCACACACACCCCCGACCTCCCACGCTTGTCTTTCCAGCCAAGAGCAGAGGAGCGTCTCCCTGAATCACTAACTCTGGTCTAAAAGAGGAGAGAAGAACAAAGCGGGTTTGCGTAAAAAAACAATGCTCTCAGCCAGAACTGAAACATAAGCTCATCTTAAGAAATGACAGAGACAATCTCCCTTTGGTAGGGAAAAAAATAATTTGGTAAATGCTTAAAAAGTCTGCACACTTCTCCAATATTTGACTTTTTTAGAAAAGTACCTTTGCTCTCCACTGTGTCAGTAGCTGCTTCGGCGAGGCTTTGGCGAAGTTCGTGATACTTTATCTCCACCTCCTGCAAAACAAGTTTTAGAAACAAGCTTGTTGGGCAAAGGCAGGGAATGGAACAGATAGAACAGCTGATGGACAGATGAACCAATTCAACTCCAAGAGCCTCAAAGCTGGAAATACAGGGTGGCCCAAACCTTGAGGTGTTGCAGGTTGGCCTGGAGCAGGCGGATGTGGGTCATGACCTGCCGGCTGAGGTTGGGTACGCCTGTTGTCTGTGACGATGAGAGGAGCTTCGTCACATCAACATCCGAGTCGGCCCCTTGGATGTCATCGTCAGTGCTGCTCTCCTCAAAACCCCCGTATCCCTCTAGGAGAAGAGCTATCACAAGCATGACATTTTTGTCATTTGGATGAGCATTTATTGATCATCTGAATTGTACGACTTAATTGTAATAAAAAAAATTGGGGCTAACGGTTTTATCGTCTCTCTTTAATTTATGACCACAGTATAGAATGCCTCATCATAGTTTAATAATGCACATACATGAACATCTTTTCAAAAAGAGCCTGCTATGGGCATTTAACACTAGAATAAAAATCACATTGAAGCTGCAATGGCAGAGCAACTCGCTAGAGTTTAAATTAAGATTCTGGATTTAACTCACTTTACTGAAACAGTTTCACAATTAAACGGCGGCTTTTGTTCCTAAAGTTCAGCTGATGAAATCAGCCTCTGGCTATGCCCAGGTCACTGAATTCAGATCAGCCTACCCTAATAAAAGCATGAGTCCAACAAATATATACATACTGTATGAACAGAGATAGAAGATTCTCTCACCGTATTCGGGCGTCTCAAATAGGGCTGTGTTGGTAGACGGCAACTCTGCGGCTGCTTGCGAGGACGCTGTCCTCTCAGAGCTGTTCTCTGCAGGTGGTGCTGGGCCCCCGTTGTCCTTGGGGCCTGGCGGAGGTGCGGACATGTCTGTGCGCTCCTCTGCCCCCTCGGCCCGCTCCCCCTCCTCAGCACTCATGTGGGTGATGAGAAGCTGCCGCAGCGCTGCCACTGCAGGATGGACAGAAGGGCCAGCGGCCACGTCAGCACACACAGGTGTGGGATTGCTAACACATGCTCTGCTTCTGCTGTGTTCATAGCAATGTTTTCGCTGAAGCTTAGGTCAGCAACTGCACATAATGACTCCTTCTAATAAAATATTGTGATAAGAATTAATAAATGTAAATCTAAATATACATGTATGTAAACCTATTGGAGACAAAAGGCATTAGTCCCTTTTTCGGGACCAATGTATTATTTCTCACAGAGATAAATAATGGCTTGTGTTTGCTGTGCTATCTAACTCAACCAGCAGGGGGCATACTCACATGTTTTTAGGGCCTCATCAGCTCTGGAGGAGGGAAAGCCAAAGGCCTCAGGCTCCTCATCGTCCAGAACAACCGGCGGACATGACCCAGGCTTGATGAAGGCCTCTTTGTCAGCTAAGTCAGTGTCTAGGAATGGCCCCTCTTCCTCCAGTGGCACTGTTAGTGACTCCTCTTCCTCCTCCTCATCTTCTGACTTACTGCTCTCAAAGGGGTTGGACCCAGGAGGAGGCGTGTCCAGAACCCCCTGGGTGGATGCTACGTCTTTTTCTGTGACGCATGAGGAGTAAGAGTGGGCAGGCATGAAACATTAACAATCTCTACTATGCCAAAGACAGACAGTAACAGAGACTTACAGGACCAATCACATCTATTACAACTATGTCAACATACAGTACATACTAAACGTATTCTCATGAGACAAATGAAACAAGCAGAACAGAAGAGGGCTCAAGGCCAGCAGATGGAGTGGTTTACCTGGGGACTGGATGCTGCCGGTCGAGATGCGGTCGGAATCTTTGTTGAGTTTCTGAACGCCAGCGGAGTTGATCATCTCCACAGTCTCGCGGTCACCACTGGGGGACCAGTCACAAAATCATGCATCAAATTTTACATATGCAATCATTTTATTTTCAGTATGCGTTAGAGATGGTTATAGACATATTGATTATTAGGTACACAAAGTACCCTTTTCCAGGCATCGAGTCCTGCAAAGATGCTTAAAATTGACTGCATTCACAGTTAATGTCTGTTTCACACTGGTGCATTATCATGTCAATTAAAATCATGACAGTCAATCATGTTTTTGTCTTCTACAAGGGAACTCATTAGTCCATATTGAAACGTGCACGTGAGATTAATGTGTCAAACTGCCTGCTACGCAAGACTCGCCACAACCAATAGAAGTCCAAATCAGATACTGTATTAGTTAGAGAGGACCACCACAGCAACTAGTAGATGCAGACACTCACTCGGTCTGGGGTAGAGGTATGATGTTGTGCTGCTTCATCTTCATGGAGTCTGCCCTCTGGGTGATGAGACACTGCCACCTGCAGGTAGAGCAGAGCACAGCAGGATGAGCACTCACAGGATTGAGGATCGTGTACTATCAGCAAAGTCCTGATATGCAAGTCCCCCCATTTGGCAGCCATCTTGGTAACGCACTTTGGGCAGTGAATGGGGAAGCATACAGGAAGAGGTGGGATATATGTGTAGACAACTGCCATATTGGCATTACAAACTAAGCTCATGCATTTCTATGGAGGATTCTTTAAGTGCTGTGGCTGATATCAGTCGTTGAGAAGCAGCACAGGTGAGCAGAGTGCTAGCGAGCTGTGGCACTTTACTGTATGGGATGGGTGCACTACTGGTGCACTACTGACACTCACGTTCTCTGCTCAGACACGGTCTGTGCCATCAGCTCATAGATCTGGGCACCGCTGTCCGACATGGACAACACGAAGAAGGACTTGTTGTCTGTCAAATGAAAAGTTACAGTATTATTTGACTTAATAGAACTTTCGGAAACAAATAATAATACAAAAAAACCTCCATGTGATTCCCCCTTCCCACCACCTTGTCATGCACATTAGTGTTCTAATTCTAATTGTGTGGTTGCGGCGTGAGCTGCTCTGACCTGTGGCGACGGAGCGCACCAGCACGGTGCTGAGCTTGATGATGGGGCTGAAGATGTGCTTGGTGTCGGCCGTGCCGGCCAGGTTCTTGCTGTGGCACTTGAGGATGAGCCGCTCGTCCTGCCTCTGCAGCAGCACCAGGATGTCCTCCAGCAGCAGCGTGTACAGCTCTGCACACACGGACACGGACACACACACACACGGACACACACGGACATGGACACACACGGACACACACACACACACACACACGGACACACACACACACACACACACGGACACACACACACACACACACACACACACACACTCAGTAACAGGGACAGGCAGTGACCCACCTCAGTATTCACTGCATGAGACTGTTTTGCTCCATATTTTTGTCGGTTCCTGTTCTTTTCTATGTGTGTTGATTTATTTAACATAGGATGTACAACAATGTAATGTAAATGAAAAGAATTGGTGTAAAAATAGATGTTTCATACTTCATATATTTGCTCCTACGGTGTATATAAACAAATCACTGACCCTACAGAAATACTACACACACTTTACTATGGCTACTTATGGCTAACACACAAGTGATCAAGTATATCAGGCTATTCAATTGGGACACACATGCAAGGAATTTGAAACAGCAGGAAGGAACTATTCCTTTCAAGAGATACCAGGTCTGGCAGCATGACACAACTAAAAAACATTTTATTCACCGCTGCCAGTGGTTTGGGTCATACCTATTGTCTTGTCTTTGTTGACTTTCCATGACAGTGGTCCTTCGTGCACCAACTTCCTCTTGGTCAAGTCCAGATTCTACCCCGAGAACAATAACAGAGCACAGCAGATGTTAACGGACACACAGTGAAATGGTATTCTGGAAAGAGCCTGGTCTTAACTTGCGTCATCCCCATTTCCTCACCTTGAACTCGGAGATCATGGGATTCTCACTCTGCTTAAACGAGGATAGATCCAGCCGTCTCTGGTAGTCCTCCAGTCTCTGGGATGAATAAGGCAGACATGCAGTTATGATAAGACCAACTTACTAAGTAGTAGTAGTAGTAATAGTAGTAATAGTAGTAGTAATAATAATAGTATTAGTGGTAGTAGTGGTGGTAGTAGTAGTAGTAGTAGCAATAGTAGTAATAATAATAATAATAATAATAATAATAATAATAGTAGTAGTAGCCGTAGTAGTAGTAGCAGTTGTAATAGTCGTAATAGTAGCAGTAGTACTAGTGGTAGTAGTAGTAGTAGTAGTAGTAGTAGTAGTAGTAGTAGTAGTAGTAGTAGTAGTAGTAGTGGTAGTGGTGGTAGTGGTAGTAGTAATAATAATAGTAGGAGTAGTAGTAGTGGTGGTAGTAGTAATAATAATAATAATAATAATAATAATAGTAGTAGTAGTCGTAGTAGTAGTAGCAGTTGTAATAGTCGTAATAGTAGCAGTAGTACTAGTGGTAGTAGTAGTAGTAATAGTAGTAGTAGTAGTAGTAGTAGTAGTGGTAGTGGTGGTGGTGGTAGTGGTAGTAGTGGTAGTAGTAATAAAAATAGTAGGAGTAGTAGTAGTGGTGGTAGTAGTAATAATAATAGTAGGAGTAGTAGTAGTGGTGGTAGCAGTAATAATAATAGTAGGAGTAGTAGTAGTCATAGTAATAACCTGTTTGTTCTCGGCCTCCTTCACCGCCTGGTTGACGTGGTTCAGGATATTCCTGCAGCACTCGGCAGCTCTCTTGACTTTGTCCTTCTCCTCCAGGTCCTCTGTTTACCACACAGGCAACACAAGCGTAAGTAAGACCCAGCTTTGGATAAACACGCTAAGTGGGGTTTGTGTTTATTGTCACGTGTTAAACTAACAGGGCAAATATGGAGTGGTGTAAATATCAATAAGGATGGAAATGCTGACTCTGTGGTGCATAAGAACACGGAACATGGAACATATGTGGAGTGCTTTGCAACACTACGCTTTCACCCTTTATCAAACACAAACTGGCTACACCAGACATGACATATGAGCCGGACGTGATGCCGTATGCACCCTAGAGGTTTGAAAAAAAAGTGTCTCCATTCTGTGTGTAGTGTGGCCCTGCTGTTAGGAGCCGTGTGTGTGTGTGTGTGTGTGTGTGTGTGTGTGTGTGTGTGTGTGTGTGGGCAGTACCGCACCGGTGTTTCTGGCGATGTTCTCCAGCAGCAGAGGGTACTTGGTGAGCCGCATCATCTCCATGGGGATGATGTCTTTGAGCTGGAGCCGACGGCACAGCTGGTTACTCTCGGCCTCCTGTGGACGCAAAGCAGTCGCCCGGGTCACACACACCATCAAACAGCAACCAACAAACAGCATGTGGGGGCCACTGTGGCGTCACTGGCTGCAGTGACCACGGCGGAGCGGAGCTGGAGTCTGACCCCGGAGATCTCCCCATCCCACCCCATCTCTCTCTCCTACTCGCTTCCGGTCAGGCTCTCCACTGCCCCATCAATACAGGCAAACAAATATACTAAAAAAGGAAACACCATCTACTAATCATTCATGTCAGCGACCCTACAACCCACAACAATGATGAAGACAACCTGTCCTTCCATATTCAATTCCATTTATGGCCATTCAGGTCACCAGGTGCACCTTCAGTAAGGACTAAATGTAATCAAAAGAGACATTGATTGGTTGCAGCATCGGAATAACCTTTACTAACAAAAAACAAGTGCTTTTTACCAGATATGCCTCATAGAAGTTCTGAATAACAGGCAGGCTACACTAGGCAGAAAACGTCCGATTGCAGAGCGCACGCTACAATAATTAGCTTTCTCTTTCATCAGTGAAACTGGCCAGACGTGATCGCAGCGTGTACACTCAAAAATTAGATCAGTCTTCTAAAATATTTGTTACACTCCGCGAACGGAATGCTTGAGTTACGTGCCTGGTGTAGGCCGCCTGTAAGAGTCACAGGATGCGATTCTTCTTCTAACTTTAAAAGACTACAACTCCCACATCTCTACGCTGCTGTCCTCCAGGTGAGAATGGCTCCCTGCTCACCTGCATGAAGGAGGTGAAGCGCTGGTCTTTCTTCTGCCTGCTTTTGATGAGCTCCAGAGCAAAGGGCTGATTACTGCAGAAGGTGCCCACCGCCTGCTTGATCTTCTCCTCCTCCGTCCCACTGAACTGTGAAGAGAAGAGAGCGCCCAACATCATGACATGGATACATGCACTGATCAATGGGGAGAAATATTTAGTGATTATAAATACATTGAATAAAGTAACTCAAATGTACAGAAGACACATGGATATGCACATCTCTCATGTGAATGTATACTTTTGACAGGAACAAACAGGACTAGACATTGATCAGAGAGTCTTTCTCACCCATGTGAGCAGATCATCTCCAATCAAACTGATGACTGAACTTTCATTCTTTTTCCGGGTGGCCATCATCTGTTCTAATATGGAGGCTAGGAGACATGGAAAAAAAACCTTTTCAGACATTGGTTTTGGACATGGTGATAAAAAGACAACAAATGGGGCAGTACTGCAACAGAAGTGTGTGTTTTGTGCCATCAGTTCTAACCATACTTAATGGCATCTCAATCTATGAATGTCAGTGTTTCTAACACTCTGACTACTCTGTGTTTGCTATCATGTCCTGCTCTTCATACTCTCCCAAGCTCATTTAATGGCTAAATAACCAAATCTTCCTTCTTGATATACAGTACTTTACACATACACGTACAATACCACACACTTGCTCATTTCCACTCTATTGCTCACGCTGTTCATGGCAATCTAAAGTTACGCAGACTCAAGCCCCAGTAAAGGAGGACTTGGGTACCGTGTAGTTGGACGATTTCCTCTAGGTTGGTGAAGATGTGCTTGACGTCGCCTGGAGGGAGGATGCTTTCTCTGCTCAGCTTCTGATAGAACACGTTGTCAAGGACACGCAGCATACGCAGGTGAGTCCTCTCTGTATAGAACAGCTCTGCGCACACACACACACACAGACACACACACACACACAACACATTGTGTTAGATCACAAAGAAAACGCTCGTACTCTGACTATATATAGTACAAAATGAATATTCTGAAGTCACTGGTTCAGCTGTAATGGTAATGAATAATAAGATGCTTAAACAAGAAAAGTGATCTGAATAAAAAAAGATATTTATATTTAAACAAGAAAACAAGAAAAGTGATCTGAATAAAAAAAGATATTTATATTTAAAGTCCAAACATCACTTAGATGCACTGGGTTGGAAATCAAAGTGAATGAGGCGGTTTGATGCGCAAGACACGAGCACAGCACGGCACGCACCGTAAATGACTTCTTGCCGCTTGATTTCCTGAGAGGCGAGTCCCTGCAGGATCTCTCGGGGGACTGACATCTGCCAGTTGGAGGGGTCCTGCTCCAGCTCCACCTCACCACCCTGGTCATCCTCACTGTGGACCTCGCCCGAGCCAAGCGGGTCCATCCTGAAGGGACCACACAGCATTTAAAACACCAACAGCAACATCTGCAGCAGCAGCATCCACAGCTAGACTGGCAGGCTAATACTCCTACAAATAGTTTCCATACAATATGATACAAACTATTGAAGATGCAACTTACTTATCAACAACCCACAGCTGCACTGGCAAACATAGGGCTTAAAGACAGACAGATTTCTGTGTCTGAAGTGATTAGACATTTTTGAAGCCTTTATGTAATTATCTTGTCATAGTTCTGATGCAATGCCCAGGAACTTTCAACTCTGACATACAATATACCCCACTAGAAGCAACTCATACAATATGATAGATGTATTAATAAATATACTAATTACTTAACCACGCACATGTTTCATGGTTCATATTCATCAAACTTCCATGGCCAGGAAGCTGAGTGTTATAGTCTATAAAATGTAATCCAAATGTAACATTATTTTGAAAATAAATAAACATTGATAACTATCTAGATTACTATCTATGTTTTTGCTGTTCACAAAATATCTGTTCATGTTTCGTCCTACAGCGTCTTAAGACTGCGAGTGAGTTGCGGTAGAAACGCAGGGTGTGGTTGCTAATGGCCGAGAGTCCGAGGCGGGAGAGTGCGAGGAGGGAGAGCCTTACCTCCTGGCTGGCTTCGGCGTGCCTCCGTCCTGGGTCCTGTGTGCAGGAAATCACAGAAGGGTTAGAGTCTCATGCCAGATGGGTCTAATGAGCCCTCCTGACGGAGGACTTAAGCGGAGCAGTGGTCATGCAGTCAGCCAACAGAGAGAGCTCCGGCGACCTCTTAACTAGTGATCCACAGAACAGTCCCTCTCCAAATGAGGCCATTTAGAGAGTATACGAGTGGAAAACAAAGCAGGGACTCAGGATAAAGTGTGTGTGTGTGTGTGTGTATATGTATATATATATATATATATATATATATATATATATATATATATATATATATATATATATGTGTGTGTGTGTGTGTGTATGTGTGTATATGTATATATATATATATGTATGTGTGTGTGTGTGTGTGTGTGTGTGTGTGTGTGTGTGTGTGTGTGTGTGTGTGTGTGTGTGTGTGCGCTAACCACAGTGGCACGGGGAACATATTTAGCCCAGAGTTCTCAAAGCAATAACAGCAGCAGAGATTTCCCGATCTTAAGGACAAACTGTGTTGAAATGCCTGTGTCTCTCCAGCTAAAGAGAATCTGGTATAAAACATTAAAACAAGTGGTGTTAGTGTCAGCTAAAGTTGCTAACTACTTTTTTTTTTTTTCACACCTTCATTCCCCAAGCAAGCCCCACGCCCTGCAGCACCATCCAGTCTAAACTCTTCTATTGCAGGTATTCTAGCTTAAAGGTGAATACACATCTGTGGCACTCAGATCTAGCAGACAACAGTAACAAGTGGTTAAATGCAGTGAGGAACAGGTAGCCTAAAGCACAGGCAGGGTGAATGTGAATGTGAATGTGTCTCCAGGCCACGGAGTGGTCAGCAGCACGCCAGGCGTGTAGGTACCTGTCCGTCTCCGGCTCCTCCTCCTGCAGCTGCTCCAGGGCACAAGGGCCAAAGTCAAAGTGGGTGCTGGCGCCCGGCGTGGATCCGTCCTGGGGGTCACCGAGGTGAACGCCGTCCCCGAGTCTGGCCTGGGCCGAGGAGGGGGTGGAGCCTGCACAGATCAGAAAAGACTGCGTTAGAGACAAAAGAGGAGAGTTTCATGGAGAGTTTAACACTCACTGCACATCAAGTAACCTGCTCGCCTGCTGTTCCACAATAAACCCAGCTCTTCAGGTAAGCCTTACAGCCGCCGCCTTCTTTATGGCATGAGAAGAGCAGGGGAAGAACAAGGCTTACAGTTTGAAAAATAAATAAACAAACAAACTCATTCTGAATCATTGTAAGGAGAAACAGGCCCATTAGTTTTAGAAGGAAGACCATAGCAGAATGAAAACAGCAGCGGGACCATGTAACAAAGGGCATGTGGTCAGATCTCTGTGTGTATGTGTGTGTGGTGTGTGTGGTGTGTGTGTGTGTGTGTGTGTGTGTGTGTGTGTGTGTGTGGGTGGGAGGGGTGGGCAGTCAGGCTCAGGACATCAGGACAAAGAAAACAAAACCAGGGGACAACATCTCGGGGGAAAACTGAATAGGAGGAAGCATGAACCTTACCCAAGGGATAGTGAGAGAGAGAGAGAGAGAGAGAGAGAGAGAGAGAGAGAGAGAGAGAGAGAGGTAAAGGGAGGTATAGGGAGAGAGAGGGGGAGGGCCCATAGGTGGATGTTGAAGGGGGAACAGCTGCTCACCTGAGTCGGCGTCGCGGCTGGTTGCATCCGAGCCCTGTGCAGCGGGGGCACTGTGTGGCGGGGAGGTCATGATGGTGCTGACGTGTGTCGTGTCCGAGCCGTCACTGGACTGGCTGCTACGGAGGCGTCCTCCTCCCAACCCCGCTGGCGCTGACAACGGCGACGATGAGTCGGACTGGTCAGTAACGCTGAGCGCCGGCTGCGAGAGCTGCTTCTGAGGACGCTGCTTGTTCATCTCCATGGCTTTGCCGACTGAACGCCCCAACACACACACGCACGCACACACATGCACACGCGCACACACACACACGGACGTGCACACACACACAGAACAGACACAAACACACGGAGGAGAAATGATGGTGAGCGAAGGGGGGAAAAAAGGCAAAAGAGAGGCAAAGCAGGTCTGTGGTCAGTCACTCAGGGAGGAAGCTCAGAGCAATGCCCCTGTACAGCAATCTAGACATCAGAGGAAGCCAGGGGAGGAGCTGAGGGCTGGCCCCTGCCGGACACGCTCAACATATTAGCACACACTTGACTGGACAGCCATGCATATGCAGACAGAAAAAACCCGATACATGGCAAACAGTTGGAAATGACCGCACACAGGAAGAGAAACATTTCGCTGGCAGTTAGATGACAGGAGCTGCATTTTTTGTGCGACGTGCCTCTTAGAGACTAATGCTGAAAGAAGAGGAAGTGACTCTACAGTATTCCAGACGGCTACTTCCTTTACACGCCTGAAAATCCCCCCTCAAATTCAGAAGTAGTCACCTTCTACTCAAAGGGTGGGTGTGTAAAGTTTTTTAAAGTTTGCATGGCAGTTAATCTGTGAAAGTTCCAGTGCCAGAGTGCTTACTTGAGGGCGGGTCGATGCGACTGGGCCGTCTGGGAGGACCCAGGAAAGGGGGGAATCTGGCCTTCTTCACCTTCTCCTCACCTTCCTTCTCTGGCTTGATGCCCTTCACCTTTCAAAGGAGCACAACAAGCACTGTTACCACACAGTGCCCAGACAGGTCTGTCCCCAAGGTGCCATGGTGCTGTGTTCTTACAAGCTTCTCATATCACTAAACACAAGAGATTCATATGATGAGGTAATAACACACACACACACACACACACACACACACACACACACACACACACACACACACACACACACACACACACACACACACACACACACACAGAGAGAGAGAGAGACACACACACACACTCCATATTGAGGGCAGTGGGGGTGGCCTACTTTGATCTTGGGCAGGTTGAAGTTGATGCGTTTGGGTTTGGGCTCTAGGCCTCGCGGCTCCTTCACCTTCACCCCCAGGTGCTTCATGTAGGTGAGGATCACATACTGCATCGTGCTGCTGTAGGCCAACCCAAAACAGTCATCACATCATTACATCATCATCACAGTAGTCAGCTTACATTTACATTTTACATGTATTCATTTAACAGACACTTTTATCCAAAGTGACTTATAGAAAGAGAATAACATTCAAGCTATACATTCAGGTATAACAAGTGGACAACTAAAACAACAGCATTAAACATAACCCTGTCTAATATAAACTACACATGTGTCATTACTGCACTAATGATTAGAGATAAAGAGTTCCAAAACCTGATCTCTCTGTAACAAGTATATAACACAATTACATTGATTGGTGATGAATATTACAAACAATTATTTAGGCTGTATTTGTGCATTTACTTTACTCCCACAGCAAGATTCATCACAGATATGTCAGTACTATGAGAGCCAACCAGCAGAAGGAGCTAGTAGCATCCATATAGCCTAGTCAATCCAATACAAAAAGCAAAAAGCTACACAGAAGACAGATATGAATAAAAATGGCCAACATGAACACTAAAGCTATTCTTGTTGATTGTGTGCATGATGATGACTGTAAGGCCTTCTGATCTACCATCTGTGCAGACCATGCAACTCTACCCAATACTCTTCTGTGGGCGAGGCAGGGCATATGTCACACTTATGGTTCAATGGCTAGATTATGAACACTGAAACTAAAAACAAGTCTGCTTCTAAAGATAGTGTAGTGTTAGTATAGCTGACTGATTCACTGTCCATTTCATTGCTTCAAGGAGACAAAACAATTAGCTGCACACCTACAATGACCCATTTCACCAAAGATGAATCAGTTTAATAAATATACATCAACATAACAATAACATAACAAAAAATAACAAGACATCAGTTCATAAATCAATACTATACCGTAATTTCCCAACTATTAGCCACGGCTTATACATTGATTTTGCAAAATTTCTTCAGCTATGAGGTTAATACACGGGGGCAGTTAATGTGGTATTAATATGGTTGTTTCTTTTAACTTGCATAAAACACTGTACTGCGGCTTATACACTATGCGGCTAATAGACAGGAAATTACTATAATTACTTGTAAACATTTAGATTCATTAAAGTAAAGATGAAATGAAAATGGGTTTAATACAAGTGAAACTGAAATGGTTTCGTATGGCAATGTGTGCACAGTAGAATTTATATTAAAAAAAAAAACTGCTTACCACTTCTCCTCCTCTGTGGGCTGCGACGTCAATCTGAAACACAACACAAGCACACAAACAAGTCAGAGGCATTTCACTTCCATGGCATTAAAGTAAGGATGTGTCCCTACGGTCAAGAGATGGGCATTCTTCACATCTACCTTCACATCAAAGCAGAACATGTGAGAGCAATACCGACATGCTCCGACTCACATGATGAACACAAAACAACTGAAATACCCACAACTGAATACTGAGCTGGTGATGCTATCTGGACGGTGTGGGAACGAGTGTCAAAAGTCTATCAAACCATCTTAATCTCCAGTTAATCTGTCCAGTTTGTCATGTTTAGGCCTGGAAACATTCAGCACACAAGCCACCAGTGACCTGAAAATGCCCCCACCAAAATCCTGAGAGTGCATGTGTGCGTGTGTGTGTCTGAGAGTGAATGAGTGTGAGAGAAAGACAGTGTGATCGAGTGAGACAGAGAGAGAAAGAAGGACAGACAGACAGACAGACAGACAGAAAGACAGAAAGAAAGAAAGAAAGAAAGAAAGAAAGAAAGAAAGAGAAATGAAGAGATGTTTTGCATGATAAGACCCCATTTCAAAAGAGCCTAGTTAACATCTTCACTAATATACTATATCTTTTACCATCTCAACCCCGGGCCTATGTTTTAACACCCAAATATTAAGAGCCAATCACTATCTGGCCTGCAAACATAATGGGCTCTGCTTTGTAAACGCAACATGCAATATGAACACGCTTCCTGCTGCAGAAACCTTGCAGTGAGAACAGTATAGTATAGGTATATATACTCTTTTGATCCCGTGAGGGAAATTTGGTCTCTGCATTTTTCCCAATCCGTGAATTAGTGAAACACACACAGCACACAGTGTACACACAGTGAGGTGAAGCACACACTAATCCCGGCGCAGTGAGCTGCCTGCATTAACAGCGGCGCTCGGGGAGCAGTGAGGGGTTAGGTACCTTGCTCAAGGGCACTTCAGCCGTGCCTACTGGTCGGGGTTCGAACCGGCAACCCTCCGGTTACAGGTCCGAAGTGCTAACCAGTAGGCCACGGCTGCCCCCAACAAGCAGTGATACCAATATTTCCTCCTTTTTGACACATCGCAGGGCACAATCAAGCATCAATCGGTGGAGTACTTTATTTAGTAGTGCCTCTTAACACTTTAGAGGAACATGACAGATGCCGTCTTTAAATAACAGTGGGATGTTAATGGGGTTTTTGTCAAAGCACTGCAAAAAATGAATTCTAACCAAGTGTTATTGATCTTATATTAACATTAAAAAATCTATTTGGTATTGTTTCTAGTATGAAGAGACTTACCTAGCGCCTTCTCAAAAGATAATTTTGACTTAATTTAAGAAGACATTAACTTATCTTGATATAAGATTAATAACACTTGGTTAGATTTTGTTAGATAAGCAGTTTTTGCAGTGAGCATCATGGAAATGTATGACATTAAAAGAATTCAATTAGTGGCCACTGCCCCAGCCATGCCTGCGTGCAACATCATGCCAACAGTATTAGATTAGCAACGTAGTGTCTAGTATTTCCTTAGCCTTAGTTTGTGCCTGGTGGTACTAACACATTGTTTGTCTCATAGCAAATCGTACAAATAAGAGCAAGAAATTAATTAATAACAAGAAACCTGTGCTGGTTGGCCACAGTCCTGCTAGACAGAAACAAACTATGGGAAACAACTGGGAGCATCTGCCTCTGCTGTGGGATCCACCACCATGTCAAACTAACACAAAAAATAAACAAAATGACCAGAAAAACAGTGTAGGCAGCCATACAGTAGTGGGGGCTTATTCGTGTGTGTGTGTGTGTGTGTGTGTGTGTGTGTTGGGAACCTGCGGTTCCTCTTGTACTGAGCAGGATTACCATTGCAACAACACATCATCAGTAGGGTAAAACTAACCTGTCTCATGGCTGTGCCATGGCTGGTTGATACTGAAATTCTGTCCAACAAACAAAAAGCCTACATTGACCGTCAAGGCATGAATGAGCATGTTTTTTGCTTAAAGACCGCCATTGACGATTTCAAGCATGAATCTGCTAAACTATACATTGTCTTTCTTGACTTCAGAGATGCCTTTGGCACTTTGCCTCACAGTCATGATTGATGCATTGGAAGAGATACAGCTCCCTAAAATCTATGTGGATATAATAAAAGATGTATACAGTGATTCCTTCTTACAAGTAATCTGTGGAAAAGACCTCACCAGACCAATACCACTTGAAGTAGGAATTAAAACTGGCTGTCCATGGAGTGCTGTAAATTTCATTATTGCATTAAATACATGGCTAAAATGGCTCTGTGCACATGCCCCGTCCCAAGTCCTGTCACCTAACCCAGTCCAGGGCTATGCTGATGACGTGGCCATCGCATCCCGAGATGAAGGGCTGATTAACAACATGCTGTCATGCACTGATAGATTCCTTTCATGCTCTGGCCTACAAGTAAAACACAGCAAATGTGCAGTTTTTTATGAGAGGAGAAGTGGTGGCAATCGCTGGTATAGATCAAAAACTGACCAGCCCCCCTCTTTTCACATCCTAGACCAGCCAATCAGAGTATACTCCAGACACGAGACCTATAACTACCTGGGCCATAAATTTAACATCGCTGGAGAATGGAATCAACAAGTGAATGACATGGCACATCAGTTTATGACCAGACTGGATCTCATCCACGCAGCACCTCTGCGTGTAACTTTTAAACTACAAGCAATACGAGACATAGCATTTTCTAAAATTCAACACCTTTTTGCAAATGTCCATATTCCACAGAAAGTACTGCGTGAAATGGACAACAAAACTGTAAATATGGTTAGGAAATGGCTGTGTCTTAATACACATTCCACCAGATGTTTTATCTTCCAGAAAAAAACGTTCCAAACTGCATGTGGGAGTATACCGCCACAAGACAGTCTCACCTCACCAACATGCTGAATTGTGACGACACCAGCGTGAGGCAAATGGCTTTCTTTAAAAGAAAGCCCAATGGAAAGCTTGATGGACAAGCACAGGGTTTTGGCGTGTCATCTGACTGGCCAGACCTAAATGACCTATGCCAGAGAACAGGCACTGAATTGAAGTGGACTTCCCATCTCCAACCTGTGGAGGTCTCTGATGCAGTTGTGGAGGATCCATCTGTTGTTGTGGAAGCCAGGCTGCACCATAACAGCATGCTCCAGCCTAGAACCTCCAGCATTGTTCACCTGCTCCAGCCTAGAACATCCAGGCAGACTCTCCTGTCTATTCAGAGAGCCCAAAATATGGAGTACTGGTCCAGTCTAAAGCTACAGGGAAAGTTGGCCAAACTGCCCTTTGCGGACCACTCTGCATCACACACCATCTATAGCAATGCCAACATCAGTGAGGAGATCCTTATTTTCTGTATAAAAGCACGTCTACAGGTTCTTCCCACCAAATACAACCTTTCACTGTGGTTTCCTTCCATCCATTTACCCCTCTGCATGCTGCATGACCCCCCTCAACACCTGGAGTCAGTAGCCCACATTATGAACAGTTGCACATCACTTAAAGGACTGTATATTGCCAGACACAACAGACTTGTGGATCTCATTGCTGCTCAGATTCCCTGTGTGGCTGATGAAAAGCTCTATAAAAACACTACTGTACAGTCTGATTAGTTTAACTCACCTGCAAACACTTTTGTAGGAATACCAAATACACCAGATATTGTTGTCATATCTCAGCATTCCAGAACAGTTAAGCTATTTGAAGTAGCATGTGCATTTGATCTGTTTATGGAGGACTCTTACCTTTCTAAGACTGTAAAATATCCATCATTAATATCTACCATTGAAAACCTTGGCTACAGATGCCAGCTTATTGTGCTAGTGTTTGGTAGTCTACGGCATGTACACAGTCTGGCGACCCCGGGACTTTGTATTGGGGGGCTATTGAAAACAAGAGCCAGTTGGTAAAGTACTGCTCAATTTCAGCCATTCTAGGAAGCATGTTTATTTGGAAAAGGAGATGTTTTCTGTACCCCTGAGATTGTATTGTCATACATAACAATGTGCTGATGTGGTTTAATCTGTTTGATCATTCAAAACATTTAATTCCTAATGAAACTTTACTTGTAATGTGGAATTGAATAAAGTACGTAAAATGTGTGTGTGTGTTTGGAGGCTACTCACAGCACTTCCTCGATCTTGGAGATGATGTGTTCAGCACAGGAGCGCTCCCTCTCCAGCGCAACGCGGTTCCTCCCAGTCTCTGCGTCCAGGCGCGTCAGCTCAGCCTCGCCCAGCGTCAGGCCCATACTGCGCTTCTGCCTGTCGGTCCAAAACACACACACACACTCTCTTTACAAAGCTGAATGTCTGCTCAGTCAAGTCAAGTTGAAAGCAACCAGGCATCACACTGTGTTCATGTTCTCTGTAGACCTACAATATGTCTAGGGGTTCTGTCAGTGTGTGTGGACACTAGGGGTTCTGTGAGTGTGTGTGTTTAGGGGTTGTGTGAGTGTGTGTGTGTTTAGGGGTTGTGTGAGTGTGTGTGTTTAGGGGTTGTGTGAGTGTGTGTGTGTTTAGGGGTTGTGTGAGTGTGTGTGTGTTTAGGGGTTGTGTGAGTGTGTGTGTGTTTAGGGGTTGTGTGACTGTGTGTGTTTAGGGGTTGTGTGAGTGTGTGTGTGTGTGTGTTTAGGGGTTGTGTGAGTGTGTGTGTTTAGGGGTTGTGTGAGTGTGTGTGTGTTTAGGGGTTCTGTGAGTGTGTGTGTTTAGGGGTTGTGTGAGTGTGTGTGTTTACCTGAAGTCTTCCAGGTTCTTCTGAATGTCTGTCAGGAGGGTGTCCTGAAGCAGCTGCACGTACTGCCTGTGAGTCTCCTCTGGGAGCAGTTCTGCTCTCCTTTTTTCTGAACACACACACACACACACACACACACACACACACACACACACACACTTACTAACTATGCTATGCACTGGGGGCTCACATAAAAATGAATTCATCAAATGATTTGCATGCATTTATTGACTGCAGCAATCAACGGCAATGCTACTGTTCCATTGTGAGTGCATCAAGGGGCAAAGTTGCGAACACTTACCAAGTTCAGCTGAGATGGACTCAGGCACAGCTACCTTTAGGTTCTGTGTATCCAAACACAAAAAAAGAAATCTCACAAAAACACATGACTGGTGTTGCGATCATGTCTGCTAGGTACATCGTAGAGACGCTATAAAACACAATCCCTTCAATGGGTTTCATCAGGTCCCTTTCGACAAGTGTATACAATCAAGCATACACTTGTGAATGCAAACTGCATGGTGCTTGATTAATACACCTGTGGAAAGGGACCTGATGAAACCCATGAATAGGTCTGTTGGCCATTACACTTCGCAAATTGAATTGCTTTGGAATGTATTTGCTGGCTGATAATTTTGGTAATGCACCATCAACATTACTTCTGAGATAAACTCACCGCTGTTCGGTCCATGAAATAAGTGTGCAGGTCCGTGAAAATCCGTCGTGTCTCTTTGGGGTTGGTCTGCTTGTACAGGTCAGCATAGAGGTAGCACAGCTAAACAGGACAGAAGAGAGGACAGGAGAGATGTCAGTATAGAGGTAGCACAGCTAAACAGGACAGGAGGGAGGTCAGCATAGAGGTAGCACAGCTAAACAGGACAGGAGGGAGGTCAGCCTAGAGGTAGCACAGCTAAACAGGACAGGAGGGAGGCCAGCCTAGAGGTAGCACAGCTAAACAGGACAGGAGGGAGGTCAGCATAGAGGTAGCACAGCTAAACAGGACAGGAGAGAGGTCAGTATGGGGTTAGCACAGCTAAACAGGAGGACAGAAGAGAGGTCAGCATGGCACCAGAAGTGATTTTGCAGCAGTAATGGTGTATTTCAAATAAGAGAAAGAAATGTGTATTTCCGAGTAACAGAGGGTTCTGGTTACAGGTGGAACTATCAAGGGCTCACATCACCTTTCCAGAAACTAGAGATTATTAAAATGAGTTCACTCAAAAGATTTTTTTTTCAAATTAGTGAATACATTTTTTGTCAATGTGGTGGTATACAAATTGTATGTGTCAAATGTTGTGAGTTATAACTGAACTGATGGTCTCTTTCAGCCGCACTTTCTAACACTTTGGGTGCCTTTACAAGGGCTATATAAATGTGTTGTTGTTGCTGCTGTACTGACCAGTGGCGCAGGGTCGAACTGGGAGACCACGTGATGGAGAAAGGCAGCCAGGTGCGCAGGTCGAGACTTCAGGAGCTCCATGCTCTGAAAACAGCTGCACTGCCCATTAATCTGCCCAGCACAACAGAAAGAAAGGGCAGTGTAAGGCAACGGCTGCTGGACTACACATTTGACCATTGCATACAATACACAGACAGGGCTTAAAGATTAGGACTTAGATTTCTCATCCTGAAGTCAACAATAAACTTAAATAAAGGATAGCAGTCAGTTATTTTTAAACTTTTTATAATCACCCCATGGACATTTCGGGCAAGACACCCTTCTTCAGCGTGATATGGCGATTTCACCTTTGACACCCGATAAGGGGTATTAAAGTAGTATCTATTCGCCCTTTGACCCCACACACTCATCCTGAAGTCATCATCAATTCTCAAAAGTGTTATAAATAATGATCTATTTTTAAATCTTAAAAAGCCCGGCCCATGCCTGACCTTTAGGGTGGACGTTGGGTAGACTGACCAAAAGCTGGACTCCGAACTCACCTGGTCCTGTTCAGTATCGCCGAAGTAGTCATCCTCGGCACCGATGATCTGAGGGGGTTGGCGTGACATGGGGCTGCCGAGACTAGACTGTGAGTCCTGCGAGAGAGAGAGATAGAGAGAGAGAAAGAAAGAAAGAAGAGAGAGAGAGAAAGAAAGAAAGAAAGAAAGAAAGAAAGAAAGAGAGAGAGGGAGGAAGAGAAAGAGAAACACACAACCTGCGTCATTTTTCTCTGATTTGCTATGGTTATGGTATTTTGCAGACGCTTTTGTCCAAAGTGACAAAGTGCCTCTAACCATCACATTAGTTGATTTTAAAAGGCAACGTGAAGTCATGGTGTTTGTGGACAGGCCGGTGGAGAAGCTGGCCGAACTCACCAGCTCTGGCGGGTCCTCCGTGTCTGGCGAGGGGCAGGAGGTCAGGCTGCCCCGGGGAGTGGTCTTTGGACTGTGGCAGGGGGTCTCTCTTTGGCACGGACTATCTGGGAGGGCAGCGTTTGGGTACGGAGAGGCCTGCAGAATAAAACACACACACACACATTAAGTAAACACAAATGCAAACACACAGACGTTATTGATAGAATTCTCTCTGGGTCATTAGCGACTAGCGATTAGCGACTGCTACATGAATAAATGAAATAGAAATGTAAATGTCATTCTTGTAAGCGCTGGTGTGTTGGGTGTGGCAGAGTAGAGTAGAGTAGAGTAGAGTAGAGTAGAGTAGAGTAGAGTAGAGCGGAGAAGCCCTTACAGGAGGCGCAGTGCTGTTGGGCCAGGAGCCGTCGGGGGCTGAGTCAGTGGCCCAGGACAGAGGCTGCTCACTCTCGCCACCGCCCACCTCGTCCACGTCAGCCTCCGACAGCTGAGATGATACCCCACCATCCTGACAGAATAAGCACAAGGCTTCAATGAATGAACACACGCACACACACACACGCACATGCACGCGCACACACACACACACACACTGTGTTTCACAAGCACAGATCCTAGCTCATCTCAACGTTTATGCACTACAAGCATAAAAGAATTACAAGACTCATCACTTTCTACCACAACTTTAGCAAATGTTCTCCTCCAGTAACACCACTTTGTTCACAAGGATCTAAAAATACCAAAGGGAACCATTACAAAATGCCTACTTTTACCACCACGTGTGTGTGTTTGTGTGTGTGTGTGTAGTATGTGCATGTAAGAAAAAAGAAAAAGAGGCATGTGTATGTATGTGTGTATGCATGTATGTGTGTGTGTATGCATGTGTGTGTGAGGTAAGTGCTTTCTGTGTGTCTCTGTGTCTCTCTCTGCGTCTCTCTCTCTGTGTCAATTCAATTCAATTAAAAAATAAATAGGTAAAATAAAATAAAATGTAGTGTATGATGCAGTGTGTGTGTGTGTGTGTGTGTGTGTGTGCACGCGTGTTTGTCTGTGTGTGTATTTATTTGTCGATATAGGTCTCTCATTGTCCCTCAGATTGTGGCATTTTGATACATATTGGGCAGCAAGATATGCTTAATCTCCTTCTCCTAATAGTATCTTTAATTTTGATATGTCATTAAGTTCATTAAAATTAGGAATTTCTGAGTTAAATTTGTTGAGGAAAAGGTTTCTTGTGTGTGTCTCTCTCTGTGCGTCTCTGTGTGTCTGTGTCTCTGTGTCTGTGTGTGTGTGTGTGTGTGTGTGTGTGTGTGTGTACGCACCTGTGCAGCTGCTGTAGCCTTGCTCAGCTGTCCCTGGAGCAGTGTAATGTGCTTCTTGGCTTCCTGGATCTCCTTCAGTAGTTTGGGAGAGGGGTTCCTGCTGCACTCCTCCTTCATGGCCTGCAGTGGACGAGAGGTCAGGATACACACCACCGACTGAGCCGCATATGCGCTACTGTTACAACACCCAAGGATACTCCAGACTGTGTGTGTGTGCTGAATCAGCCACCAGAAGTGAAGTAAGTGTGTGTGTGTGTGTGTGTGAGAGTGTGTGTGTGTGAGAGTGAGAGTGAGAGAGAGAGAGAGAGAGAGAGAGAGAGAGAGAGAGAGAGAGAGAGAGAGAGTGTGTGTGTGTGTGTGTGTGTGTGTGAGTGAGTGAGTGAGTGAGTGAGTGAGTGTGTGTGTGTGTGTGTGTGAACACACACACACACACACACACACACACACACACACACACACAAAGACTTTCGATGAGTAGCTATGGAGATCAACAAGCACAAACAACAACAAAACAACACACATCTGCTTGATAAAGTCCCCCCTGGGAGTCTCCCTGTCCAAGCCCAGTCAATGGGCAGATTGCGCACCATTAGCACAGGAAGCACACTTGCCTGGTGATTCTGCTGCTGTTTTGTCAGCATCTTCTGCAGGTGCAGGATATCCACCTTCTGGTTGTACGCTGTGCTGTTCTCCTCCTAGGAGAAAACATGGAGTCACTGAGTAAGAAGGCTCGGAACACAAAACATTACATGGCCATCCTATTGTCAAGATGTCAGATATCATGCAGTGACCCTAAAATCATTCCTATTCAATATAGCACTTTGTATATGTGGGACACACACTGAAAGTTCAGAGGGGAAAGGATGATTCAGCGGGTAATATGGTGCATGAGGCACATGTTCTCTCACCCAGGCAGGAAGGGGGGAGGTGATGCGGTCGGAGGGGCTGGAGGAGGTGGAGGAGCGCTCCCCTGTGGTGGGGCCGGGGGAGTGCGGGGAGGAGAGGGAGAGGGACCCCGAGTCACCCTCACCCTCGGACAGTGGGATCTGAGGCAGCCCTGGAGGCCGGCCGAGCACCGTGAGGGCCACATAGGAGCCCGCTGCAGACGGAGAAAGAGAGAGAAGGAGGGAGGGAGGGAGAGAGAGAGAGGAAGGGGGGATGAGAGAGAGAGGGAGGGAGGGAGGGGGGAGAAAGAGAAAGAGGGAGGAAGGGAGAAAGAATGAGAGAATGAGAGAGGTAGGGAGGGGGGATGAGAGAGAGAGAGGGGGGGGGGAGGGAGGGAGGGAGAGAGAATGAGAGAGAGAAAAAAGGGGGGGGTCAATGGTGCATCACTGAAGAGATTATCTGACCCATGTGATGAAAAGTGATATTTTACTCACATTTTATCAACTTAACAACTTCCACATGGTTTGAATGTGTTACTAATGTTCCATTGACCTAGAAAAGGGGGGGAAATATATTAGTCATAAGTGTTAAGATTTAAACAATCAATGAAAACAATGTATCAGAATACAGGAGGCCCAATGCAATTGAAAATTGGAAACTGCAGTTCTGCCTCTTGCCAGTAGATGACATAATGCCATCTAAACAGATGACCAGTGGGACAGACAGCCCCTTATCTGGTGGTTCCTAACCTGTGTTATGGCTACACACAGATGACCGGTATCAGATCAGGCTCATTAAAGATGGACACAGGAACATCAACGGCAAACATTCTAGCATGCTTCTTGATCCATCTAGCCATGGTGTGTGGTATGCGACTCCATGTTATAGACCCTTTCAAGAGAGTTCCATTATCAGCATCATAGTTGGCCCCACAAGACTTCCTTTTTAACATTCCATATGTTATCTTAATGCAGAGGAAGTAGATTGGGGCCCAAATAGAACGTTCAAGCATTGTTTTTGTTTTTATTGTTGAAAGGGTCTATACGGCAGTGTGCTAGTTGTCTGAAGTGTTTAATATCAGATTCCAGATTCCGTCATCAGTATGCAAACGCACACACCTTTATGATCCTGTCTCCTGTCTGCACACCAGCTCGCATGGCAGCTCCATCTGCAGGACAGGAGGGAAAAGGAAATAAAGAATAAGGGAGGGGGGGGGGGGTGTGGGGGGGGGGGGGGGGCAGAGTGTGGAACGGCGAGCGACAGGAGGGAGAGTGGAAAGGAAACATAGCCTCACCTTCTTTGACGAGCTGCACAAACACTGGGTTGTCTCCGCTGACGGTCAGGCCGAAGCCATTCTCATCTCTCTGAATGATGACACAACGCTGAACAAGCCCTGGGTAGGGAGCAGAGGAGAAAGACAAGGGAGGCGGGGGGGGGGGGGGGGGGGGAGTGAAAGAAATAAAGAAAGATAGAAAGAAGAAAGAAGGAAAGAAAGGAAGAACAGAAGAAATAGAGGGGAGGGGTGCAGGCAACAGGTGTTGAGAGGAAGAGATGCGAGCGGGAGGAGGTGAATGGGGGGATGAGGGAGAGAGAGAGAGAGAGAGTCACATGATTACCCTTTATGAAGAGTCGGATAAAAGGATGAGCTTGGCAAGCACAGACGCCACCATCTCAGGGCAAAATGTGCTTGAGTCTGCAGTGCATGTTCGGGTCAACGGAAGGCCGCCAGACAAAGTGACTTCCAAGGTGGAGGACTTGGAATACAGACATCCAGCCACGCTGGACGCTGGTGGCTCGGACTGGCTGCGTCCAGTCTCACAAACAGAGATTCAGCTGAGATACTCGTCTCTCTCACGAGAGAGAGAGAAAACCCTGGAGAGACATCAGAATCATGTCGTAACAGTTGCACGACAGGCAAAAGTGTCAACTGTCCACACATCCACTAGGACTGTACGTCTCTCGACTGCTCAGCTACAGTGGACAGCACACAGGGATAAAGTTGGACATTACAGCATGATATGCAGACGGACACTCATGAGCATGGGGGGTGAGGAGTGGCCTGCTGGCGTTGAGCTCAGTGGGAATCAGTGTGTGTGTTACCAAACTGTGCTCACATGCTCTCAGAACAAGCCCATTCAAATGAAGCTGCTTGTGATTGTGAACGGCTTATTAAAGCAAAGGCAAAACGGGAACGCTCACGGCACCCTTCAGTACAGAGTAGCCATCATAAAAAAGAAGGATAAGCAATAGGAGAAGTCATTAGCCCCAGACCATCAATTGCATGCTATAGCCTACATCGTACTGTGCAAATCGACTTCCTTACTATTCAAACATTATGCTCCTGGGCTTGACAGCTTGACCATATTTACTAGGGCTGACAGATATTAGCAAGTCTGGATAATGAACAACCTGATGCAGAACTAAAAGACAGTGCCTAATTAACTCTGCAGAAATAAAAGACAGTGCCTAATTAACTCCACTCATCTAATGGTAGTGGGACTTTTTTTAAAAGTAGTTCTACACTTTTCAAGTCATTTGCCAACGACTTCCCTCCAAAATGTCACTTCCCTTTTCCTCTTTTATACCAACAGCTGCATGCATGTTGATTTTTGAATGCTCACAGCTATATTTGCATGGGCAAATTGATAAATAATGCTCTCTCGTTAAATAGAAGCTGTTATGGCGGTAGCAGTGAGGTCCTCAATCCAGAGAAGGAAAAAACAGGTTATATAGAGCAAACACCCTCTAACCAGGAAACTGTTAACAACACATGGTGAGTCTAAAGAGTTAATTCCAGGCCAAATGAAAGATTTTGTATGTGTGTGTGTGTGTGTGCGCGTGTGTAAGGAATGGAGCAATGTGTTGGGTAGTCGGAGAGACCGCGCACAAACACACACACGGGCAGGCAGAGGAGGAGGAAGCCACAGCAGCACCAACACCAGCGTCAGCGTCAGCTTACCACAGGACTCGGGCTTTCCGTCGGCTACAACACAGCTGCTGCTGCTGCTACTGCTGCTGAGGCTGCTGTTCTGCACCAGCGCGTCTGCCAGCAGAACACACCCCGGACACAGCAGCCAGAAGAGAGAGGGAACAAATGAACAAGGAGGGGAAAAAACACAAGAAAAAAAAAAGGAAGATGTCTATGGAGACGTTCAACATTAAAAGTATACGTCAGTACAAATGTATCATTTGGTTTCAAACTTTGTCAACTGGATTGTAGCCATTTTTAACAATGTTGTGTGGTGGTATCTAGTGATGACTTTCTCACCCAAGCCTATTTCTAATAGCAATTATCATACTAACTTGCCATTTCCAACCACAACATCTCCCATCATGGGGAGGAATGACATGGCAATTTTCTAGTGGTGACTGTCCCAATTCTGGCTAATCAGTTGCAGGCATAGGAGACTGTTTATGCATCAAATAAAACATGCAGGGTAAAATGCAAGAAATTAATGAAAACAGCTCAAGTGTACTCACTAATAATCCAGCTAAAAGCACTGACGTCCATATAGGACACAAGCAGAGATACATACACAGTGGGAGCATAGACACGGATAGTGTTTCTTTCATCCTCCAAAGATTAGAAGTGATATTTCTGATCTAACAGACATACTCTCAAGGAGCCATGATGGTTATGACTCAGCTCTCCACTGATAAAGGCAGAGCTCCGACAAGACAGACTCTGAGGACTACACTAAAGATTTACACTTCAAACCCAGTACACATAAGTCCCCCCCCCCCCCCCCCCCCCCCCCCGCCCCCCCGCCCCCCCGCCCCCTGCCATATCGGATAAGACCCTCTGGTGGGATTTGACTAAATAAGACGCCGCCGTGGCACCTGTCCTTCAATCAAATCAAATCCACGTACCCCTGCCCTCTCCCACCCCCACATGGGAGCTCAGTACTAACCCTCCCCTGGCGTCACCCCTATCCAGTGGCACAAGCGCTGGCATGTCTGTGAGAGCGATAAGCTGCAAGCATCCTTTTTACAATAGCACGCCATGTCAATCATCGTGAAGAGGGCACTCGAGTAAACAGTCTGGCTCTGAGACCCAGGCGCATACGCACTTACAGGCCGCCGGTCTCACTGCTCAGCGCAACAACAGGCCGGCTAAGGGCAGTGACACTGCTATGATGAGGGCCGCACAGTGTTTATGAAATCACAAAACTGGCAGCGGCACAGGAAACTCAATGGGTGGCGAGATTGCGGGTAATTGAGTCGTTTTGACGGCAGAGGCCACTGTAGGTAGTTGAAGGTGTATTTTTTTTACTGCAGCCTACATGACTTTACATCAATATTTCAGAAAGAAGTGTGAGGAAAAGTGGGATAAGACAGAACTGAATCTGAATAAAGCCAACTTGGCTCCGCTACACTACTATGAGAGCAAAGGAAGAGATAGAAGCCAACTTGGCTGTGCTACAATACTATGGCAACAAAGTAAGAGATATAAGGCTTTGGGCCGACACAGTGACTTGAGACATTTAAAGTTGGTTTGAGCCCCATGAATCACTCGTGGGCTATTGCTTTGTGTGTGCTGGTGTGTTATTGTGTGAGTTTTGTATGCACTGTGGCTTATTACCTGTGGGATCAAACTCATTGGAGGAGGAGACAGCTGGCTTGTCGCTCTTTGACTTCTTGTCTGGGGGATGGTCCTTGCCGAGAATACTTCCTGTCCTACACACACACACACACACACACACACACACACACACACACACACACACACACACACACACACACACACACACACACACACACACACACACACACAGGCAGACACAGGCAGATACAGACACACACCTCTTAATTTAATATTAATCTAAGTGACATGTACAACACATGCATTCATCCTCTCATTTTTCCCACACTGGGGAGCTCTTTCACAAGGCACATGTGGACAGCAGGAAGTGTTGGAGAGCCCCTCTCACCTGGTAGTTTTTTTGGGAAACCTGCAAGAAAGGAAATGGGAAAGAATGAGGCAGAATCCCAGTGACAATCCATCAACACTCCAAAAAGCAGGTCAAAAACACCCCTTCCAGTTCCCACTCCTAGGTGACACTTCATCATTTTCAGTTCATTTTCCCATGTGGCACCCACAAGCACACACCACGCACCGTTAGGAAACCCATGATTATCTATTGTTCTCCCACGACGTTCGCTGTGATCCACCAAGATAAAAACACTGCTGGAGTGTTCATTCTCCATGAGCCGAGCCCACCTGTGAGATGACTTTTCCCACAACCTCCTGACACCCACAACCTCCTGACTCCTATCAAAGGAGCTTCTGCCATCAGCCTCTTCTGTAACCCAGGATTAGGGATGTGACTCACAGGCCACACAGGAGATGAAGCAGTCTCTAAACAATACAATAAAATACAAAACAATACAAGGACCACTCTCTATATAGATTGAGCCCTTTCAGTATTACTCAAACTAATTAGGTTATTAAATTATTAAGAACTAGAACTGCTCCCATTAAAACTTTATTTGTTGTAAACTTTATTTGTTGTAGTAAGATGATTTGTGCATAGCCTAAAATCCACTATCTGTATCGGGAAGGTAAACAGTTGTGTAGCCTATATGAAGTAACACCCACTTCAGTCATCATACTATCAGTGATTCAATTAGTGTTTGGCAATACTCCTCCACCCCTAATCACCTAATCACTACACAGTCTCCACATCTACCTATCGCTAGCTATAGTCCTCATATATTGAACAAACACATCATCTCTTTGGTCTACATGCCCGGGCGTTCTGTGCTAGCAGTCCTATCTGCTCTTATTAGAGGCCTCTATACTGCACTCCAACCTTAAGTGAGTCGCTGTACAGAAATAGCACAGACTCTCTGCCCCCCAACCCCCCCCCCCCCCGCTCCTTCCGCGGGTGCTTTTTGTTTTTGCTGCTGTTCCTTCCCCTCAACAATGAGCCCTGCGTTGGGAACAATGGCACTCACGTCAGAGCCCACAGCTACACAGCGGCATTGTGGGACTGATTCCCGGAAACAGAGAGGGCTTCTGGCAGGGCTCCCATTTCCTGAATGTGTGAATGGGGGGGGGGCAAGGGTTACGGGGGGGGGGGGGGGGGGGGTGCTGGAAAGGGGTGGGGGTCTTAAGGAAATGCAGGGGGCAGGATTTGGCTAGTCTCAAGCTCGCTCATCGCTCTCTCTCCCTGACTGAGAACTTCTATTTCAGCTTTCCGTGGTCAACAATCCCAGAGCCTAAACATTCCAAAAGGCCGTCACACAATGGCAAGCTTTCCAGCCACGGCACAGACAAGAACCCTTCTCTGACTCATGCAGTCTCCTTTTTATCAAAAGGATGCATCGTCCTATTTCCACAACATTACCACAACACACAGCACTTAAGCTGCTTAATGCAGAAATAATATAGATTTGTCAGTGTGGTGCTGCAGCCCAAATCAGTAGATGAAAGAGCAGTGTTGTTCAGGATTCAGGATCAGGATTTTATCTCTTTGAGGCGTGAGAGCAGTTTTGCATTAGACCCATAGAGGCAGCCATGTATGAACTGTAAATGTTTTCTCTCTCAAGCCAGAAAATAGTCTAACTAGTCTGCTTTTGCAACGAAGACAGTGTCTACCTCACTCTGGGAGCAAAGAATCTCTGCTGATATTTGGTCCTTGAAATGTAGTCACTTGGAAATGGGCTGAGGGTTAGGTAGGAAATGACTGAGAACTGGGCAGTTAAAAATAGCCGCTTTGGTCCAGAAAATGACAATGACAGCTCAACAAAGCATACAGACACAAAGGTCTCACAGGACATTCCCTTTTTCCATAAGGCAGAGGGGCCTATTTTAACAAAAAGAAGCTGGATCTGTCTGTCATTTTCCCAGCATACCAGCACTGGCCAAAGAATCCCATTTTCACCTCTTCTTTGCCAGGCCTGGGCACCATGTGCACCATCAGGATTAAAGAATAGACTGATTGCAGGAGACACTCCTGTTGAATGGGACCACAAATGTGGAAAATGACATAGTTGAGTAAAAGGATTAATAAAGCAAAAAAAAAAGCCTCCATAAACCGGTTCACCATCAACAAGTTTCGGTTTGGCAGAGTGCTTAGCACACAATCTGCTTACCGCAGTAATTCCACACTTGTCGCAAATTACAGCAAGCTGTTGCATAATGTGAAGTTTATTAGGAAATCATTTACAAGGCTTTCCCCTAAATATTCCTTTATGTAAATTGTCAGAGCAGTCATGTTTCATAACTTGTAGATTGAATAGCACAAGTGAGTTTATTATGATTGCAAGTATTTTGGCCCATTTGTAGGCCTGCTATCACAAGAGACACTTGTCAACAGAGACAAGTTTAAATAAATGATCATATCAAGACAAAAAGGGAAGGCATACCGAATGCTCAGATTGTGAACATAGTAGACTCCAGCACATGCAAAGTTGGAAAAGACTCAAACAAGGCTGCTTGGCTGACATGAAGACAAGGATAAAGGACATATGTAAGTGTGTCTGAAGTCAGCTAGGCAGCAATGATCATTTCTGTTTAAGGATTGAGGAAGGGTATAAAGGGTAGAGTTTTGGATTCTGGATGTACATATTGTGATTTCACTGTAGACGCATGCACGGCTTCAAGGCAAACAGACAGAGCACTGGCAGCCTTCAGATCGAAACACAACAATGAGAGAGAAATCGTAGTGCTCTCCGCACAAGAGCATTACTGCGCGCGCACACAGACACACACACACACACACACACACACACACACACACACAGCTTGGTAGTGTGACCGCTCCCGTTTCCATTGGCCCCCCAAAAAGGAGCGAGACGGCATGGAAACGCCTTTCATGAATTATGTGTAGAGATCGCAGCCCTGCAAACTCCCAAAGCCTTCGCTTCCACGGGGCGCAAGAGGAAATGCATGTCCAAGGCGGTCCCGTGTTTGGAGTCTGTGACCAGAAGGAAAACAAAACGATGCATGTGTGCCTGCCTGGCTCTGGGCCCTGGAGACGGCTAATTATTTACAAAGATGGCCGAGGAGGAGGAGGAGGAGGAGGAGGAGGAGGAGGGCAGGCCGGGATGGAGGAGGCTGCCAGCGACCACCACACACTTTTACTGAGCGGCTCACGTCGGGGTAATTCTTGGCTTCTGGATTACTATGGCTTGGCCTCTCGGTCAATTTTTGGCTTTTGTTATTATTTCAGATTATTTGCATTTGTTTGTCAAGTTAAGCTCGTAAGCTTGTTAAAATCTTGCAGTGGTCGCTCTGCCCAAATGCGAATGCTCAGTGTACCACTCGGAGTATCTCTTCATCAGAAGTCATTTGATGGGAAAACAACATTATGCAAGGAGAGGCCTTCGCAACTTGACTTTTCACCCACAGGGAATCCAGAAAAAGACTTATCAAGTAGTTGCTCAGAAGCAGTTACAATGCTGATAAGAATTATAAATAGACAGACACAACGAAGAATCCCAAATCATGCTCTGTTTTTTAAACCAAAACTCCTTCTGCTGCGCCACTGTCTGCTAAATGAATACATGTAATGTAAAGTAATGTAATGTATTCTGTCCACCATAGTCTAGACTATTCACAGTAATCTGTCCACCATAGTCTAGACTAATCTGTCCACCATAGTCTAGACTATTCACAGTAATCTGTCCATCATAGTGTAGACTATTCACACTAGTCAACTTTGTCATCAACTTTATTCATTACTTTAGTAGTGAACGAAATCTACAGGCTTGCTATACTGTCAGATATATTGCCTGTGGTAGTAAGAGTATAATAAAGAGCTGGTTAAAATATCCTGTTCGTAAATCTCTGTACGGAGAGTGCAGCTGATGAGCCTGACAAGATAATTACGGAAAGGTGTGGCTTCTATCATGGCTGCAACACCTTGTTCCTTGTCCGGCCTCCACCTCCTCCACCTTCCTGCCTATCCTCAGGGCCTCCAGGATGGGGCTGTGGACTGGTCTGAACTGGTCTGGTCTGGTCTTGTTTCATCTCCAGGGCCTGTGGGGAGTGGAGTGGAGCCCAGCGCTCCTTCTGCCCCAGTAACCCTGATGAGCATGTGAGCTGAGCGGGCAGCATCTCCACACGGCTCGGGGACATACATTTCTTCACGCTAGACTGTCCGTTCACGTTTTATTACGATTGCAATGGACGGGGGACGGGGAGGGGGGGGGGGGCTAGGGGGAAGGGAGAGGAGAGGAGAGAGAAAGAGAAAGGAGTGAGAGAAAAAAAAAGCCTAACTACTAAAGATAAAAAAAAACAAAGAGGGAGACCAAGGCCCCGGCACCAGTAGTGCTGTTGCTGTGGCCCCCGGAGGGTAGGATCAGAGTGGAGGCTTCACACAGCTCCAGCAGCCCAGACAGCCCAGTCCGCCCAGGGGAACCCAGCATGCCAGCCGGTCCCCACACATCGCAAGGGCTTGTAGTCCAGGCAATCTGTGAGAAAATTTAACCCAACCCAAAACTAATTGCAACAGAAATCATTTTTGTTGCATCCAGTTCATGAAACCTTTCCATATCAAGTGGTGGAACATTGGACTTTGTCAAAATTGTCATAATTAGTGCATAGATCAAAGACGGTACCTTTGGCAGTTTAACTGAACTGTCATAGTACAGCATGAGAGTGGGCGGGTGCTAGCCTGGAAAGCCAGCCCGATCGTAGCCCCACCCACAAACTTTGAGGTGGGAAATTCAGTCTGGACTTGTTCCATTGAGAAACAACTATGCCCGAACCAGAGCGATTAGAACCAATCAAATTGTTTGGGCGGGCTTTGTACAGTGATGGACAGATGAGCAACAGTGCCTCGTCCATCACGTCACCTGAGCACACTTCGGTTGATTTTGTTAGCAACAAAAATGCTGTTGCTAGAAGCTAGATATTTAGATTTCACTATTGTGTGTTGTACAAGATATTCAACTTTTAAAACGACCAGAAAACAATGTTAAGGCATTTGTGCAGAAGAAGGATGATTCGAGGTTTGAGTGTTCTTCCTACAGGATTCACGGTAAGCTATTTCATTGCTTTGATTGGTTAGGTCTATCCAATTGGGTGCAGAGGCATTTTCCCCCTGTATCAGTTGAAGCACGCCACATAATCATGTCCCAATGGAGCAGTATCAGACTCAAATTCTGACTAGGACGTCAGGCCAGGTGGCTGCGACAGTATAAACAACAGTGCAACAGTTAGGCATGTGGTATTCCATAGCCAGTTTGGGCACAGATGCACTTCATGTTAAATCCTATGTGCTACCACAGTGATTCATCGAAACCTCGACTTATTTTGAGTGTCCTCAAACGTATCAAAATATTCAAGCGAATATTTAGTAGCCTTGTTGTTCAAATTCCATGACTAAACAGACACAATGTTGTGCTTTCTTGATATAATCTATAGGCAAGAGCATTTAGAATGGCGTGGTTTCCTCAAGACCATGGAGGATGCGGAGGGCCTTTGGAGTTATTTGAGGTGAACGCTTCCCTGGGGATGCCCAGTCCAAACTGCAGCATTGGCATCAACTCAACGTCTCTGATTCTTAACTTGGACCAACAACCACAGGATGTTATCAAATCCCCCTCACCCACAACAACAGCAGCACCTCAGAGCTATTGACCAAGACAACACAACGGGCAAGATACGGGGAGAGGGTTCATGAGCATGAGTATCAGCGCCATCACAGCTAATGGCTGTTCAGTTGCACCACACATGGGCCTCTACAGAGACAAACACAGCTAATAGCTGTACAGTTGCACCACACATGGGCCTCTACAGAGACAAACACATGTGTAAACGTGCACAGTTCCCATAGGGAGGGGAGTCCAATCAGTTCCAAAGCAGACATAACAAACCGCACAGTGTGCCTCAAGTACATCTATGTTCTTCTGCACATAAATATCAGGCTACAGTCATGTACAGTATGCTAGTGTTCATAACCATATCTACAAGTGCTGTGAGTGAACAGCTTTACGCCTTTACACTAACAGAGCCAATGTAAACGGTTAGGCTCTCGAGGAAGCACAGCACATATAAAGACAGAAAATGCCTGTACTGTAATTCCGCCTATACAGTAAGGTAAATGGCTGCAGTCATCCGCAGTAGATGCTTACCATAACGGTCCGCTAATGCACTTAAAAGTGCCCACGTTTACTAAACACACTCGTTTTCGTCGCTAGTAAATCACAAAATCACAAGCCTGGTTAGTCACGCCCTCGGCCACCACCACACAGCCAATGCCGTGGTCACTTGGGTGTCAGTGTGGATCATGGTTAGAGATTAGGATTCCTGACCTCTCCTCCTGCCCTGGGGCTCCACGCTCATCTCAGTGCTCTCGGCCTTTCTCCTCCCCGGGTGTGAATGTCAGGTTGAATATGTCTCGCCACTACAAAAGCCAGACTCACTGAATCACTACATTAGGAACTCTTTCAATGAAGAATCAGTCAGTCAGAAGGTAACACACAGGTAGCATGGTAGATGCAGAGGGAACATCAAAATCTAGCTGACCATTTTAACAAATATGCTTCAAAATCACTGCTGCGGACTGCTCTACATGCGGCCACTACAGAGGTCAAGGATGAAAAAGCATGGTAAAGGCATGATAATAATAATAATAATAATAATAATAATAATAATAATAATAAGCTTTATTTGTATAGCACCTTTCATACACAGAATGCAGCTCAAAGTGCTTTACATTTGGAGCATTTGATGATGACTTCTGTATGTAGCCCACCGAACACTGGTGTCTGAGCCACTAGCCATCAGAGAGCACAAGAGGACTGCACCCTCTACGGGACCCCACTCCATAAAATACAATCATTATTTTGAGTGATCAAAGACGACAAAGCCCAAAGAAGGAAGTAACTGTAACGTCACAGGTAAGAAGGTTGTAAAACCAAGGAGGATTGGCTTTTTGTGAGGCGGGTCAAAAATCTCCCTGGCATTCCTTTTAGTCAGCAGCAGTGCCACTACATCTGGATCTAAACTAGGACCACCACCACTTGACCATTTGTATCTACACATTTATCTACTATCAATATTGACAAACAATATCAAGACAAGAGTCTTTCAGGGTGATAACAAATCAGATGATGACCAGGTCTTTTTTATTTGCATAAAGTGTTTACTTCAGATTTCTGGACTACATTGCAGTTTTCCCGTCTTGTCAGTCAGCTGTGTGCATAAGACGCTTGTTGGGCTTGTGTTTACACTACTGGAACACAGGGACATGGGCTTGAGCAGCACACTGGCAGCTTATGATGTGCTTCACTTCCATGTTGTTTTCTAAAGGCTGGAACTGCCAACAAGCCCACAGAAGTGATTACCCCTCTTGATACATGAAAACATTCTACAAGTGCACAGGGAAATGATGACACCCGTCCAAAGCACATGTGGTCAGTTATGTCACCAGGACATTCCAACCTCTGATGATATGAGATTTAGTTAGAATTTAGTTTTGTAAAATGTGGTATGAATTTGGTGTACTGTGTATGTACAGTGGTTTAGTCAGTTCCAGACACTTTAGGAAGCATGAGTTCATGTGAATATTCATCATGACAGTAACACCTCTTCAGGGGTATTTTTTTTAAAAAAAGAAAACAAAACAAACATTTATTTATTAACATTTATTCACTCTTCTAACTGTCCATCAATGCAGAAGTTTCTAGTTCTTTCCTTTCAAGATGATGCTGGATGTATTGAATGCATTTAACCAGCTTAACAGCATGTTTGGTTCTGATCAGCTGTCTGCAGCTGCTCTATATTTGAGTTAAGACCAATGGCAGCTGTTTTTATAAACATCTTTCTACTGAAACCTATTCCACAATATACATTGCTGATCAGCACTATGACTTTGCACAACACAAATCTTAAGATTAGTTGCAGTTACAATTACAAGACAGTGTACAAAATAGCAGTCCCTTCCACAACATAAAGACCAGTGTGCTTCATTATTGAGTTCACAGAATGCAAACAATTACAGTCACTGATAATGGGGATATCTATTTCATAGGTCCAGTCCAAATCCTTCAAAGCCTATCCTAACACTGGCCCATTATGAGCATGTCAGTGGTGTCAGTATCAGTAGCTTGGCAGCATAGCATGCAATTCTTCACATCGCTTCACAAATCAATACTGCTAACATGCTCCAATTACACTCACTTATACTTCTGTCCAAATGACTGAACCAATTGGCTTTGTTTAACTACACTGGAAAGCCACCCATTTACTGTGCATGGAAAGCAAACATGACACTGTGTGTACTTCAAAGGTCTAGACACGATTCCAGCCACTAACCAACAACCCAATTTAATGCCAAAGCATAGGTGTATGTGCTGCTTACAGCCAATAACAATCAAAGAAAAGTCAGAGAAAATCTTTACAAATGTTGACAACCCTTACACTGTGTTGTACAGAGATACAGGCACTAGTATACTGTGGTAGTAGCCTTGAGGCCAAAGGACAAGTACTGCAACATATCCAACAACCAACAAAAATATCTCTGCAAGGGATTTCACCATTTAAAAGTATAGTGCCAAGCTGTGCCCAATACAAATTTTCTTTGAGCACAGCATCCGTACATTTGATACTGAGTCAAATTGTCTTAAAATATTTTGGATGAATAGACTTTTTACTGCCATGTAACACAAAATATCAATGTTTAAGAGCATTTACAAGGCACTGTGTGACTAACATAAGAGTCTGGGAGAAATCTGGAAAAATCGAATGCATTTTGTATTTTTTCGATGCCAAACAAAAGGATGGCTCTTGACTTGAGGGAGTATCCATGTTCACAGCTTGCAAAACTCTTTCGACAGTAACTGCACTCTGCACCACTTAAAGTCAGCTAATTGCAGATTTATTGTAAACACTGCAAGGCCATAATCCCCAGTCACCAGGCTGTGTCCTTGCCAAATGCAAAACAAAAAATGCTCGTCTTAGTGCTTAAAGAGGTACCTAATGCACTCTTCTTCTACAGCAGCTCTCCATTGGCTCATGCAATCTGTAAATAGCAACAATAATATGATGTGAAGTGACATGAAGTGAAATCTGATTCACTTTATCATTTCATTCAGAATGACTCGTGAGCCAGATTCTCCCAATCGTGGCCTGAAGAGAATCCCAAATGGAGCCAATAAAATAGATGAAGAAAAGCCACCTAACCATTCATCTTCACATCTTCATTACATGCTTCACAAGAAGCTGCTCACACCGCCAACACATTACCTCACATCACCACCATCTTTTACAGCCTTGAGGTTTACATGGGGCGATTTTTTTCAGCAATGTTGCCCGGCAATAACGTGACAGGTTTCCAATGTTCTGATTGGATGACTGCAACAAGTTGCCTGCCGATGATTCACCTTCTCCAGATGAAAATGTCTTGCCCAATATCAGTGGGAAAGTGCCCAAATAACATCGGTCAGTAACACTGCCTGGCAACATCGCTAAAAAAATGTTACCCTGTGAATCATCGCCTTCAGAGTCATTCACATGGATATCCAAACCACAGAATTTATTTACTGTTTAATGGGCAATGTTCAGAATGTACATATCAATCTTTCAATGCATGGTTAAGGACGGAAACAAAATCCTGAATCAAGTTATGATATACAAAAGCACTACTTTTTCCCACCCAAAGTTAAACAGTGTGCCCCAATGAGAGAGCAAACAGTGAATGTGGAGAGGTATGTACAGACCCTCAAAAGGGAACTAATGTGGAGGCAAACTACATTCAGGACCTAGAGGTCATTTTGGAAATTTAACCTTTTCAAAGGAATTCGGCCATCTGTGAAATGTGTACTCTGAGGTAGGCTGTAAAATATACTCCAAAGAACACAAGTGCAAGAGCTCCTACACTATTTCAGGTCCACCATTGTCCAACACTTGGGATATTAAGTGCTCCTACAACCTCGTGCTCAGGGAGTGTCCAGTCCTCTATTTATAGGCACTTGATTACAAAAAGGGAAAAAAGCACAACAATATGCTCATGTCTCAAATGCCAAAAACACCAGAGCATTCCTCAGGGATGATTCATGCAGAAGCCTTGCCCATCAGCCAGACCTTAAGAGCCGATCACTGTATACACCCTGACAGATGCATCTCCCTACATCATAAACACCACTACATACGCAACTCCTCCTCTTAACCACGATTTCTTTTCTGGTTTCTTCTCTAACAGCCACCAAAGTCTTTAAGAGGGATAGACAATGGTTTGCCCGGACACTGCTATTGTTCCCGTCAATACTGAGGTGCTGTGACTATGATATCTTCAGGACCAGATATCAGAGCTTAATTGTTTAGTGTCCCTACTGGCGTCTGTGGATGATCGATTCTATCATTGAACAATCGCTACACTGGCCCGATTGCTCTTGTGGAGGTACATTTGTGCACTTTGTTCAGAGAACAACAACCAAAAGCCTGGGCTCAGCAGTTGCCTTTGTCATCACTCACTTAGACTGAGCCTATGGCAGACATTTCAATGGTCGTCTAAACAGCTGGCGCCTATTCAGGTGTGGGAAAAACAGCACACACATACACACAGGCAGTGACACACACATATAGGGTAGTCAGCACACATCATTAAACTTGTGTGTCTGATATGCCCCTACAGCACACATTCATTGATGGAACTGTTTTGTTTGGCAGTCCTTTAAATTCCCGCACCGATCTGGGGCAATTCCATATATCTAATGACAATAAAAACATGGCTAGAGCAAAAATGTCCCAGATCTGAATACAACCTGTTGTGTGTCTGTCCCAGTTATGTACCTGGAATGTAGAATGACCCCTTTAGAACTCCACGGAGCTTTTTACAATGGTCTATAGATCCATAAGCAATCCCCTTGGCATGTGGCACAATATCATTCAAAAATGTGTTTGCATAGAATGTGCTTTGGTATGATTAAAATGTGTGCACTCCATAGCATAAAGAGCAAATGGAACACATGAATCCATGGCTTCCAGCTATGGATGCACTGAATTAATTCCTAATATATAATATTTTATTATTTATACCAAAAACTGTAAATGTAGAAACTAATTTATGCACCAAACTATTCTCTCTTGCCAAAATGGTTTGAGCTTCCTGGGCAATGACAAGCAATTTGTGGTTATCACATAGCAGGTCAACATTTGTAGCTTTCTTGCAGCCACAGCACCGTGCTGATTTGGCAATGGTCTGCTGCAGCAGGAAGTTGTACTGCAGGCGAGGCAGGGTGGGGTAGCCCGGCCTGCCTTATCTCGCTCGCGGCCAGATGTTCCCAGCTGTGCAGCCTGGGCGATAGCCATCAGGCCGCGCGTCCTGTTGAGACTCGCTCCACTGGGCTGGAGAGATGCGGGACAGGAGAGACCGTGGAGGAGGGGGGCTGGAGCAGGACTGCAGGTCCGTCCAGGTGCACGGTGCAGTCTGGTAGGCTAGCAGTTAGTCAGCATGCCGAGTCATCACGCTGGTGGGCTTAACCATCACACACAGAGACCTTTTCCCACCCGCACCCACCTTAACCTTCACCTTCGCATCCCGCAGATTAGGGCAAAAATCATAATCACGATTATTTTGGTCAAAATTGTAATCACGGTTATCGATTAGCAATTATTCATGAGGGTCTCCACAGGGTCTTTGAAAATGTGTTTCATAATCCATTGGGACTGAAGGAGCAAACAAGTGTTGGTGATCTAATGGTGGCGTTATCCTCCATGTTATCCTCATGCACTAGTAGCAGCTAATAGACAAGCTGTATCATGCTGATTTAAAAAACAGACGTGTTCTAACGTTAGATTGGCCAACTTGTCATAAATTCTCTGAGTAATTTGGTCACCTCGATTGACAGTGATAGTAACAAACTTAGCAGAGAATGCGCTGGTTACAATTTCGGCGTGGTTTATCATGCTACCGACAGCAGGAGCCCTCACACACAACCCAAAACAGCGTGAGTGGCCTGTGCACAGAGGAGAGGGGTGTGTGGAGTGCAGGGCTTAAAGAAGCAGCGTGAGTGGCCTGTGCACAGAGGAGAGGGGTGTGTGGAGTGCAGGGCCTAAAGAAGCAGCGTGAGTGGCCTGTGCACAGAGGAGAGGGGTGTGTGGAGTGCAGGGCCTAAAGAAGCAGCGTGAGTGGCCTGTGCACAGAGGAGAGGGGTGTGTGGAGTGCAGGGCCTAAAGAAGCAGCGGGAGTCAGTGTGCTGTATTTATCAATTTCCAAAAACCCTATTTCTTAACGGAATGTGGCAAAATAAATCTTTTTTCTCGATTATACTATTTTTGTGATTGTTTGGAGCCAAAATCGAGATTGAAATTGAAATGTGATTAATTGCACAGCCCCATCACAGATGAACCCAATTACACTTCACACTTCAGCTGCATTCAGACAGGAAGAGACTAGCAGCAATGTAGCGACGAGACACAGAAGAATGTTAATGAAATTCAGCGACTTGTAGAGATGACAGATGAAATAACCATTGGCAATGTGAAACATGCGGATAATGTGACGTGTTAAGTAATATTTTACATTTACTTAATCAGTATGTATTTATTAAATTGAAAATCCCATTACCCAAAAAAGGTTAATTTCTGGAAAAAAAAAACAGCTGCCCAAAATGATCGAATCTTTCACAAAGTATCGCACAAGCGATCATTGCCCATCACAGACAAGAAGGTCCTTATTCAAAATGACACTTTTGAATGCTTTTGGAATAACCAACTGCGTGTCATTGAAGGATTTTCAGGAGCAAAGACAGAGACATGCAATTCAATAGAAATGATGTGTTAGCATAACCCTGCATCGACAACATACTTAAGAACTCAGCAGCTGTTAAACTAGAGTCCACCAGCTATTGTACACAGGAATGTGTCAGCTATGACACCAGAGAATTCAGCAGCTACCGTCTGACAGAAGATTTCATCAGCCAGAGTGATGGAGAATTCAGTGGCAACAACGTTGCGCTGGTATGTTTACCTTGGCCCCCTCGGCCTGCCTGACCCTACACAACCCCCTCAACCCTTACAGCTGGCCTTAGCATTGCTGATCTAAATGGCCATTCAGAGCTTTGCATTTGAACAGCTGGTTTTTCCACATTCTTTATGCTTCCACCACATTTGTCAGGAAGCGCTGAAAATGCAGCGGGAAGGAGAGACTGAGTCATCAGTCTCCTATAACGTTCACTCTTGAGCTGCAATACTACCAAAGTGAGCCAAGAGGGCAGCGACACCAATTCTTGCCCCGAAGAGTAAGAACTGACTGACAAACACACACACACACACACACACCTACACAAACCCAATGCACCTGGAGGCATTCCTCTAGTGGGCTTTAGTGTTGTATTCAGAGAAGGGCACTCATGGCAGCAGCGTGTGTATGTGTGTGTGTGTGTGTGTGTGTGTGTGTGTGTGTGTATGTGTGTGTGTGTGTGTGTGCACCGGCAGCACGCAGAGATAAGAGTGGGTCAACAGAGCCGATGGTCAGGCTGTCCTGAGGAAGTCATTTTCGTTCCCCTTCAACCACCACACTGCTGGCAGGGCAGGATGGGAAAGCTGCAGCACATAACTGGCAGTTGCTATGGAGATGCAGCTGGGAAAGTCAAAGGGCCGGTCACGTGTGGGGCGCATGAGGCACTGCTATGCTGCTATAGGCCAACAACGCCACGAGCACTCAAGGCTCCAAAACCACGCCGGCCAGGCAGGAGCCCATTTCCTCTTTTTTCATGAGGAGAGGTCTCTCTATCTTTCAGTCTCCCCCTTAAAGTGGCACTTCCTGTGGGACTGACCGCTGGGGACCAGCGACCACTGTTCCGTGTACATCAGCTTAAAGTATGTTCTGGACGCTCTAGTTCTTTTTTTGTTGTTGTTTTCGAACACACTCTGATGTGCATCCAGTGTCTTCTCAGTCACTACGTTTACAAGCACAGTTTAGCCGAGCTAGTTATAGCCTGGTTAGATGATTGGACTGGACTACTGCGTTTACATGCTGGATGGGAATCAAAGGGGAGGGGAATTATTGACCGAGGTGTGCATGTTTTACTCCGCTATGCTAGATGGTGTAGATCATCTAGATGCTCCACTCCCCGTTCAAAAACATCAAACCATTCCATATTAGCTTGATTAGCTTGCTCACTAGCGAATTTTGCATCATCAGTGTAACTAGTTAAATACTTGATATTACTTGAATGTTCGTATGGACATTCTGGGGGATGGTAATTCATATATGTATGAAATATGGTGCAACTTATGAGTATGTAGCGTTGTGGCATAAGGCTTAAAGGTGCTCTAAGCGATGTTAAGTGGTTTCTAAGCTAAAACTTTTTGTCACATACAGCAAACATCACCTCACCATCCGCTAGGTGCCTGTGCACTGTAAACAGCCCAGGCCCCAAAAATGGCAACAAAAACAATCTGCTCCAGCCTGGACCATAAAAACATAACAAACTATTCCAGCCAATCACAAACGAGATACAAGTTTAGGAGAGTTTCAATTGCACGGGAGAAAGGGGGAGGGTGTAGCTTGAGTCAGATCGAGATGCTTGAGTAACTCAAGCTATTTTCAAATTATGTAGGTGTGTTAGTCGGACTGAAATAGCGTTGATTTCCTCCGATTTCAGTCGGACTAACATGTTTACATACATTTAAAAACTTGGTTTTGGTCGGACTAACACAATAATTCTGTTTTTTCAAGTATCATGTAAACACACTGAGTGTTTTTGTGCATTTGGGGAATCCCATTATTTCTATTATTTCACTTCTGACTAACTGAGGAATAAGATAGGTGGTGGATAGACTAATGACATATCGATTTGCAACAAAACGTTATTTATAACAATCATAATTTATATTTATATAACCATGCATAACTAAAAGAAATTAACATCAGAGCATATTAAATATTTACCACCACATTAATTATAGTACAGAAAATTCCATCATTTTTCAGTGACCAGTGTCAAGGCAATCCGGAAGGGCCTTCTGTTTATTTACTTCTGTTTACCAAGATCGCAACTGATACCCTACTGTGTCTACTGGAAAACTGAAAGCATCCTACTTATAGGAGTTCACAAATAGACAGTGAATATTTTCAAAACAAGTCTCAAGGACCCATTCATAATAATTAATTTGTGAATGCCATCCCAATGTGTTGATTGAGATACGATTAGTGGGCTACATTGAACGTGAGAAACAAGTGAACAAATGACTAATGACATCCAACCCCCAAGCACATTAGCAGGGTACTTTTGCAAATGAATTCCATTACCAGCAAGAGTGCCTAACTGGCCTTAATTGTCACTGCTGGCAGAACTGTGATATTCTGTCACTTCCTGTTCAGCCATGGCCCTTCCCCTCACTCCCTAGTTTTTAAACTCAAGAGTGCAGAGATAGAGAGAGGGAGAGACAATCCTCTCTTGAGTGACTCTGCCATTTGGAGCTGAGGGGCATCAGTTAAATCTCAGACAAATCAATTACGGTCACACACTCACACGACAGACTCCACTGTGCATTGCAGTCGTTTGCACACAGCAGCGTAGCGGCGTTCATTTATCAAGCGTGCGGATGGTCATTTTTTTCCACAAGGCTGTTTGTCGGGGTGTGGCCCTCCACTGGTTAGCGCTTCTGTTCTGTTCTGTTCTGTCTGCAGAGCAAGCCAAGGCATGCACCAGGGCAGGCAGACAGTGGGGAGAGGGGGGAAGCGCAGTGGAAAGAGTGAAAAGCACTCAAACCATATGGTTGCTGTTGTTTCAGTTCACAGGTAGTTTCACAACAGCGTACACTTTGAACAGAGATTCAAATTCACTTAATGCGTGCACATGAACACACACACTGTTATATACTACACTACACTACACTACACACATAGAAGGGGGATATGCTGACTTGGACTGCTGATCATCAGCTGACCAAACAGACAAAATCGTGACTTATCTTTGAGATTCAGAGGGGGTATTAAGACAATAGAACATTATTCAAGAACATCAGCTGCAACTTGCAATCTAAAAAATAAAACCATTCCAAATACAGCACTTCATTTGGATATAACTGTGCAAAAAACTATTTCATACTAAGTTATCAACAATTAAAAGTAGTTTCATGAGGAACCAACCAAAAGGCTATTAGATTACATACTAAGACCAAAAATATGTAAGAAACCAGCAAAGGAGGTGTTTCCCCTTTGGCTCTGTGTCAGCAGTTCCCACATGCATTGATAAAAGGCCATCGGCAGATAGCCTACTACTTCATAACAATCCATAACCTCTGATAACCATGCATCACAATTCATAACCTCTCACAATCTGATTCTGTGACATCAGAAGAACTACGTTAAGGCCCATTTGTATGTTGAAAAGCTCTGGTTTATGTCTGTATTGTTATCCTTTAGGAAGGAAGGACATCCATCGGTGCAGCAGGAAGATGATTATATCGTGCTGTATCTTGTGCAACGTAAGGATGAGCTAATAAATCTCACTTAGCCGCTTAAGCATGGCTCTTGTGGTTCACGGTCCAATTTATAAGCAGGTAGAGTGTGAGAAAGGGCCACAATAACCACCAATAAACAGCCATGAATCCGAACACCTACTTCATCTGTAAAATTTCCTGACGTGAAATTTCAACTTCTGAATTCAAAGAATCACAGTTTTGCACACCACTTTGAAAGTGCATTAATGCAGGTTTTACAACTATGCTTTTCCAGACCATCTAGACTTTAAATTAAATGTGTTCATAACATGTGGTCATGTGAAGACCAGACAGACACACCGGTCAGTCCAACTAGCCAACCAGTCTTTTCACTGCGCAGTTTTGTGATGACCCAGGCCTAAAATGTATGAAACTGTGTAGAAACAACTACAGCATGACATTGCCAAAGACATGACCAAAATCCATTTGTCACCAAGCTAACTATCAGTGACAATTATTCTGTTGTTGGTGTTGGCAATGCAAGGCTGTTGGCTTTTAGTATGTTAACTCGTTAGTTCTAGATGAAAACACCATACTATTGCTTTAATTACAATTATTATGCTGAGCTTGACACAAATTATCTTGAACGAACACATCCAAAGTCCAACAACTGGCTCTACGGTCAGTCCACCAGCGGCCAGTCTCTTCACTTTCCCATCATGCATTACTCATGGCCTGTAGCCTGTCAGGAAAGGCTGGTGGCCTGGCCGGGCTGACAGACATTGTTTATCAGTGATGTCACCACTTCCCAAGCGGGCCTCGGGGGTAAAAAATACACAGATCAGCGAAACACTGTGACAAAGAGCAAAGAGCAAGCTACAAGCCCCCGCCGCCTCCACACAGCTCATGCTACACACTCCACACTCATGCTACTTTCCTCCATCTCTGGGCTGATTTCACTGAGTTGGACACGGTGCTGCCACACAAAGTGGTGGAGAGAAATGTCTCATGGAGTTGTATGTTAATGAACTGTAATGCTCAATTGCCTCCTTCAACTATATGTCTTAATAATTAACCTACTTTAAGTTTGGGAGTAAACCACAATGGCTCAAATGCTCATTAGCCTGGTGTGCGCCGTTATCTTTCCTGTGCCATTTCCGTACACCTGTCATCTATGAATAGATCACAAAACTGAATTGTGGGAAACGGTGGTCTACAACTTAGTGTACTATACATTCAAAGCATGTTTATATCATAAAACGTCTTGTAAGAAACCAATAACTCATTGCAACATTAGGAATAATAGGAATATGGTATTTGCGAGAGAGAATAAAGCAGGCTTGTGCCACACAGCAACATAAGACGCCTTCTCAGCGTGGATTCACATATGGCCCTCTCATAATGCCTTACTATGGTAAACAGACAACCATTTCAAATGAATGTGGTCCTATGGCATCTCTGGACAGAAATGGGGAATAGCACCACTGACCAATACTCTGCAGTAGTGGGATTGTTCTATTTCTACTGTGAGCTCTAGTCACTGATGATATTCTAGATTCTGAGGTTCTGAAAAGATGTTAGGTGTCCACTTAAGGGCACTCACACAAAGAAGTAGTACAATAATCACAGAAACAAGCTCATTCAAACTGATCCTGAAACTGTGCATAAACAAGTATTATGGTACACCACTATGGAGTCTAATTAAGTAACATACAAAACATAATGTAATGCTCACAGAGATGTGCATGAACAGCAGTAATATGAGCAGATAATAGGCAGACTGTGCTGCTCAGTAAGCTCTAACTGGTCAGCAACTGCAGTGGACTGGGAGCACAGAACCCTGGTCTTCAGCTGCCTGTCTGTCATGGGTGATCAGCTCACATGTTCCACAGTGGCTTCCCTCTCCACCAAGAGTGGGTGAATTTAGACTGGGAGCTCGCCTTTGGCCCACTGCTGGTGGTGACACTTGTCCCAAAACAATACAGCTACACCAGGGCATAAACACCTCATAAATAAACATATGAGGGACACCCTCTGTATACAAATGTATGGTAGTAATCACAGCATTCAGAACAGATCATAACATACTGTTCAAATGAAATTCTGCACTTATTAACTAAGCCAATGGAGCATTTTTGGTGTTTCCTGTGCTTGCCTGACTTCCTGTGTCCATAGGGGGTTCAATCACTGTCCAGAGTATGTGAAGGTATTCATCAAGACAGTTGAGGCCACACTTGCAATGCTACTCCAACATCAAGGTAAGCAGCAAATTCTTCTGAATAAAATGTAACATCACTTAGGGATAATCCCTGTTACATAATTCTCTCAAAACCCATAATGGAAAGTGAAAATAATTACATGTACATCCTCTGTTGGATATTTTGGTTCATTTTATAAATTATTTTATAAAATTCCCTTCATTCACTCTCCAAACCACCAGCAATACAAGTTTAACTCAAATGTGTGAAAATATACCAACAATCAACTTTACTAAAGCATAGATGTCTCTGGTATCTTATGCCTAGTGAGGCATCTCTGTACTCTGCATGGTTCCTTCCTTCATTTTATTTAAGTCACTAATGGCCTTTCTTCACATTCATCACATGCCTTGCCACTCTGCCAACGCCGATACCATGTACGCCTATCTGCTCAGCAAGTCTACTCCAACCTGTCTAACTATAGGCACATAAATATATTAAGGCCTACATCAGCACTCTCCCTCTGCAAGCCTATTATCAAATCTTCCGAAATAAGAGTGTCTCATAAACGTATCAACCAAAATACATACAGTACATGTGTGTAATGAGCTGGAACTCTAGTGGAAGAGGTAGGCTACACTTCTTAGCACTATTGAACTGCACTTTTGAGCACCAGGCTACTGAATACTGTGGAAAATTATTTTGGCCTCTATTGCCAACGGATGGCATCCATGCAGGAGGGTACAGGGCCATCTGTTTTGGTGAGCAATTCCCAAATCTGTCCACAGGAATTACATTGCCCAGAGCACCACAACTTCAGTACACTACAACATACACTGTTATTTGACAGAACAGCAGATCCTGCTCCGGGGGTCAAGCTAAACCAATCTAAATCAAATGTCAGCTCTCATGAGAAACCCATCATTAATAGCCTTGTTACATTTTGGCATCAAAGCCTATTGGTCTTATTAGCCATAGCAGTTATAGGCTACCCATGCTGGCGACATATAGGCTACTTAGGAATCGTTAGATAGACCCTCAAAGAAAAGCAAGGCAATACATATTTTGAAAAAGGTGTTGAAAACATGCGTAAGCATTTACCTGTCAGTTATCGTGGACTGTATGCCACTCATTGGGCTTTCGTTTAATTTCTTCAGCCTTTATCCAACTATCATTTTAATGTGCACAATCTCCCTTGTACGTCGGAAAATTGGTGCTCCTTGGTGTCCAACCAATGTGTTTCGACACGAATGGTGATACTGGCAATTGTCTACGATAGCTTATTCCACTGTATCGTCTTCGGCCAGTTCCAGAATTCTATCTTTACGCTTCTTCTCACAAGACAGGAAATTGTTGGTTGAAGAAAACGATGGTAAATGTTACCACATACAGTAGTCCTGTATAGAAAAATATTCTGAATAGTCTTGAACATGGAGAACTGAATAACTTATGCAACCATAGTTAATATGTCGAAGAACTGTCAAATACTTCCAAAAAGGCTGCAATCAAAACATATTCAAGTGAAAATAAGAAGCTTCTTCGCCCGAAAACTAGAAATATTTGCTAGCTAACAGCGCCCAGGCCTATTGTTAATTTGTTTCTAGCTACAGTGTAGCCTATAATTGACGGTTTCACCTTTTTTTCTGGGTAGAGTCCTCGCAACCCTCAACCTTCAGTCATACAAAAAGACTAAAAGTATTTTGCTGTCCAAATGTCACTCGCATTTACTTCGTGTCAATGACCACATTTCTCTTCAGATATGTTCCCATCTCTCACGGAGTTTCCAGTAATAGTAATTATTCCAGACACGTTTGTATAGTCCGATTTCCGAAAAAGTTTTGTAGCCAACAACTGCGGAAGCCTGTAAAAGTTCTAGGCCTACTCCTTCAATATTAACATTCTAACACGTAAATTGCACATCTTTCGTCACAATCTATACGTGGTATTTTCATTAAGCCTACACAGGCCTCTTGAGGTGAACACTAGATGGAAAATACTTAACAAAACACCACTTTGCCGCTGTGCTAGCCGGAGTTATAATGTTTAAGGTGTTCCTTGGGGTAAGATATGTTAGGCTACATGTTACCCATTTGTGATTCCTCAGTGCAATTCCATCGACCAGAATTGGCTACTATTCTGTGAGAGAATTTCGGGAGAAAACTTCCGAATCCTTTGATGTCAACTGAGCAGAGTTTGTTCGAAAGCTATCTTGATGTCCAGATTCAAAGGATATTTTTCCGGCACATTTGATCCCACACAGGAAATAATCGATGTATCTTAAATGTCCAATACATGTTAACTCCAAGAGATTTGTGAATGCATTGATGGCTGAAAACTTCAAGCTTAGTCATTTAGTCGAGTCCTTCCCCTCCTTGTCTCCATGTTTTTCCCCAAATCCAGCAGTTTTGTCGTATTGTCTTTACTCTGGAAAATACACCAATTTGAAATAGCGAAAAATAAAAATCATTGAGAGTAAAGGATTACTTTGACACTACTGCCAAATTTTCATCGTTCACTACGTTACCGCTTTGGGAAGATTTAAAACCAAAATAATTCCTGACTTTGAGTCAATTACATCCCTAGATTCCTACGCTTTGCCGACATTTCTCCCTGCCGAGGTATCCCTCCGCCGAAAAAAAAATCACAGTCCCGCACTCTAGGGCCACAGGATGCTATAGGAGGGACACTGCAGTCTGTGTTACCTAAAACCTCACTAGACAGCGGACACCCTGAAATATGTTTTTTAAAGATGCCCTACTGTTGAACAAACACATAGCCTAGAGATAAAAAGGGACCCCAAAATTGTTCTTGTTAGTTATCAACCATTAGGTCTACAACACAGGCTGTTGTTATAATGTGGTTATATTTTTAATTAATTCTAGGCTTCTACATGCATCACAAAAGTTGATTTCTGCCCTTAAAACAACATTTGTAACATCTCAAATGCACTATCCATAATACATAATAGCCAGCAAACAAGCATAGTGAAAGACATTCATGCAGTTCACAGTGCAACATCATATTTTGTTAACATTGTCTTGCTAACAGATAGTCTGTTGGACATAATAAAAAGCAAATAATATCAAAATAATAAATATTAGTAGTAGTAGGATATGTGTGTGACAAATGTCAGAGGTAAACCAAAGGTGCTGTAAGCCTACGAAAGTTAGGTTACAAACACTTACTTTTAAACTTTTACAGTTACATTATATCCATATTGTACCATACATTTAAATAACTAAAGCATTTAGTGTTGATCAGAGGTATGCAAGTGTATTCAAGCAGTTAAGAGGTTTAACAAAAATGATCTGCTACGTTTATACGGTGACGATGAAAAGAGAAGACGCAGAAGTGGCGTCTCGTCTTCATTTTTTTATTTGCGTTTAGACGAGCATTCTCAGGGGGAAATCTTTGTTTATATGAAGACGCAAGAGTATGTGATATTCAATTGGATATGCATTCCAGACCGCTGGGTGGTGGTGTGATAGAACCCCGGTACGTCACGCGCAGACATTCTAATTTGACAGTTTAGCCAGAGAGGTAATCAAGGATCTTTGGTTTAGCCGTTTAGACGGAGACGCAACCCAGGTCGTCTTCAAAACTCTACACTCTGGAAGGAGTCTTCAGATTTTTGCGTCTTTAAGCCCTGATGGCGGGGTCGCCGTGTAAACGAAAGGCACTTATGATAAAATATTTTGTCGTCTTCCTTCGCAATCGTTCTCGTATAAACGGCCCCTTAGAAAAAACACTCATTTACACATTGTCTTCCATACTGATTCCATCCATACTCTGTATTAGCTCTGTATACTCTGTATTCCATTAGCTCTAGTGGATATACTGTGATGTAGTAGTTAGCTGTAGTGGATATACTGTGATGTAGTAGTTAGCTGTAGTGGGTGTAGGCCTACTGTAATCAACCCCAAATGTTAATACATATCCTTGCCTATTTTAAGTGGGTATAGTGAGATGGTGATGCTTTTTAAGTGGGTATACTGCGTAGTCCTGCGTATCATGTAGACTACACCACTGAGCCTACCTCCAGTGTGTATAAAGCACTTGACAATCATTGTTGAAATCATACAACAGTAATAAATACAACTTCAGAGATGTCTGATTAAATAAGCTATGGCTGCATCTGAATACCCATACTAGTTTAGGCCTACTATATAGTAGGCAAAAATATTATGTCACAGTTGTAGGTCAGCTGAATACTCAGTAGACATTGACAGCCTACTAACACAGTGTCCAATGGTCACTCACATATTTACTATAACAATTGCCTGAGAAATGAGAGGAATTCCATGTTAGCTAGTTGGTGATATCAGTCGTCTTTTTCCATTTCAATGAATATCAGCACTCTGTCGTTCATTTCATTAGGGAGCCACTTAGGTGTGATTGGATGGCCATTTTAAGGTCGGAGCTAATTCTGATGAGCCTTTCCATTTACACTGTTCTGTATGCAGCGCTCCTGCCAGCGTCTGTATTTACCGCAACTTTTTCGGAAGGCAAAGCGGGTGATGTCCACCATGAAGATCCAGGACAGTGTGTAGATGGCCACCCCTCCTGCCTTTATAACCAACTTAGTTCGGGCGGACGTAATCACTGCGACGAGGAGGATGCTGCCGACGCCAATGCGCACTAGGCCAAAGAGTAAAATGAACAAGAGGTCAACGGCGTCTCCTGCCAGGCTGTCATACTGGCCAGCACGCTTCAGGAACCACCTCGCCTGCAGGAGGGGATTGGTGATCTCACTCCCAAAGATTACGGCACAGCTCTCTGTGCCGGACTCCCCGAGACCCAGGGTCAGCAGCATACCCAGGACGCTCAGAATGTGATGGGCAAGCATCACAGGGCCCTCTGTTCGGAAGTACATGCACCAGCCCATGTCAAAAATGAAGTAACCCAGACTGATAAGCACGGCCAAGACCTGCAGGGGCGTATTCTCTTCACCTGTGGAAATAAAAGACAGCAGAAAAACAGCATGCATTAAGCAATGAGTGAAAATGTCAACAGAATGTTATCTGCAAATCAGATTTATTTAATAGAAAATAGAACATACCGGTAGGTAACATGCCAAATGTTGAAACTATTTTACTATTTTTATGAAAAATATAAGATAATTTGAGTTTGACGCTGGCAACATGTCTCAAAAAAGTTGGGATTGGAGCAGCAAAATGCTGGAAAACTTGTGCAATGCTAAAGAAAACATTTCACAGCTAATTAGGTGAAATGGCAACATGACTGCGTATAAGAAAAGCATCCCAGAGAGGCAGAGTCTCCCAGAAGTAAAGTCGGGTAGGTATTCACCAGTCTGTGAAAAACCGCTTGGGCAAAAAATTAAACAAATTAAGAATAATGCTCCTCAAGGTAAAATTTGGGGACTTCATCATCTAGTACATGTTATCATTAAAATATTCAGAGAATCCTGTGAAATCTCTGTAAGCAATGGACAGGACTGAAAAACAATATTGAATGGCCATGATCTTTGAGGTCTCAGGTGGCACTGCATTAAAAACAGACCTGAATCTGTAATGAAAATCATTGTATGGGCTCAGGAAAACTTCAAATAACCACTGTGTATGAGCACAGTTTTATGCTCTATCTACAAATGTTGGTTAAAACTACCATGCAAAGGGAAAAAAAAAAACATATCTAAAAATGATCCAGACATGCTGCCATCTGGTCTCTCTCTAAAGAGTAGAGGGATGATCCAACTTGTTACAAGTGCACAGTTCAGGCATTAGTTCCAATGGCATGGGCAACTTGTACATCTACAAAGGTGCAATTAATGCTGAATGATACGTGAACTGTGTTGCTGGCATCAAAACAAATAATACAATTTCTGTTTCAATAATTAATATATTGTCTTTGCGCTGTTCTCAATTAAATATTAATTGTTTTATTGTTCGAATATTAATAATATTCTGTTTTTAATTCACACCCCCAACATTTTTAGAAAAGGGGTTGTTTATATGGTGCTATGATGCTATGATTGTTCAGAGCATAATGGTAAATATTGTGGCACCTAGGCCAATATGAATCTATGCTAGGTATCCTCTGGAGCACAGTCACTTTTCTGTACTAAATCTTAAACATGTACAAGCACTAGGTATCTGTACCCAATAGACTCACAGAGAATGTATGGAGAGTTAGAATATTCAGTGGCATTGGAATCTCACCTACATGTGTGAAGGGCCAAGGCCCATCAATGAAGGCAATGTAAGCGGTCAGTAAAACTATGAGGATGCCATGGAAAAGAGTAACAAGTCTGCAGTTCCATTCGTAGCCCCGTTGAGTGTTAACGTAGCAAATGAAGACATACACACAGATCCAGCCAATAAGGCTGCAGCTGAACCCCACCACCAACAGTGCCATTCCCATGCTGTTGAACCAAAACAAGACATAAAAATTCAAGTCAGTGTTGCAATAAACATCACAATAGAACAGTTTATGTGTATTACAGTACATGTAACATGCGCTTATACAGGCATGATTTAAGGTTAAATGAAAATGTTGAAATGTGCTGTCCCTCTAAACCAAATTACTTGCAATACTTTGTCACACACCACTGCTACACATACCATAAATTGATATACAAATGTGTATTTGTCAAGAATATTGCATCAGCAAAAGAATCAATGCAAATGTATTTTTTACCTTACATCTCAAGCTGTAAACACTGGCATCCAGACTCAGCATGTCAGGTCTAACTTCTCATGTCTGTCGATAGGCCTAGATTAATCTTGTTTCATAGCAAGAATGTCCTTATAATATCCCTGTCGCGGTGGCCTGATACAGCATACAGCATGGTCTCACTTTTTCCATTGCAACAGACAGTGCAATCTGCTATTCACCTACATCCCTTCTTCCCCTGGTCTCAAGCAGCTTTAGCCTCTTATCAGATTAAAGTCTCTTTACTCCTGATATACTTCGACTACAGGGTCGGAGTAACATAGCACCACCTCACTTGGGTCAACAACTTGACTGTGGATTTTGCCATCTTGAGCCTCAAATTGATTTTGCATTTATATGTATTCATTTAGCAGACACTGTTGTCCAAAGTGAATCACATATGTCAACTATATTACAAGGGATTACATTGTCCCCGGAGCAACTTGGGGTTAAGTGCCTTGCTCAAGGGCACAACGGTGGAAGCCAGGAATTGAACTTTAAGGCTACTGCTCACTAGCCCAGCTCCTTAACCACTACACTACCCCCAACACTTGAACAGACAAGCCTGTGACTAGTTTCAAACTAGCCTCTAGAGCCATGAATACCAAGTCCACCAATCTTTTCTAATCTTATAGGCCTGTACTGAGTCTAACCACACTGCAGTTAATGACAAGCTTCTAACCCGCATGTTGCCTCATTGTCAAGTGTAACCAGTCTGGTAAATTACCTTTCCCATATTCAGTATAGAAATAATGTGTGAAGGTGATTATGTGTCTGAAAACACTCTATGCATCACTTATAACAAATAACTGGAGGTATAAAACCTGCTTACAATTATAGGCCTACTGCAGAAAAAAATCATGTTTTCAGGTAGATAGGCTACATGGAATCACCCAAATCACAAACTAAACTGCCCTGAGACCCTTGCCCACATGATATATCCTACTTTTAGATTTCCTATCCAGAAAGGTTGAACATGTCAGCCAATACTTCTCAGAGGCACTGATGATGATCCAAGCTGTGATAAGCTACCAAAGGTAGGCTACGTCCAGTTTTAACCTCCAACCAGATTAGCTGCACAAGGTTAATAATGGAATTGCCTGGCCACCTCCTAATTCTTAGGCTATGTAGCCTGCTTTAACACAATGAGACATGCAATGCATGGCATCTAGGCAAAATGAGTGATCTAGTCAAATAGCAGGCCCAGTGGAAAGTCCACTGAAGACACACATGCATACAGCAGCCACACGGGTAAACAAAAAAGTCTTCAATGAGAGCTATTTGAGACAAATGCTGTAAGGAAAACGATGTAGCCCAGAACATGCGGTAGGCTACTCTGATGAAGTTACAAAGTTAGGAATTTCCGAGTATTTCCCGTCACTACGAGTAGGCCTATGACGTAGCCTACCGTTTATCTGGTCAACATGAATGGCACATCTCTTTTGCCCAGACTAGCTACTAGGCCTAGTGCTGATTTCCTTTAGGACCTAATTCTTCATTGAATGACGTCGATTCATTGTTACTTTTATCTGCGACTCGTGCTTCACCTGATGATATTAGTGTCAGCACAGACAAAGCTACGGGACGCCCAACACCTATCCCCGGGTGGGCATTCCGAAAAGCAAAGGCGCCCTCCATAGGACATTTGAGAGAACCGACATGGTTCGCCGTGTGATTTCGTTTGTAGAATGTGCAATTCTCAACGTATTAGTGTGTCCCACACAAGACCTCTAAAATTGTCCTGTTTACATGTACTCGGGCTTGACCTACACTGCGTGAAATGAATCAGTGAAATGAATATTTCTGCCATAAGCAGTTATTGCAAATGGGCTCAACCCATATCTGTATTCTTCTGGTTAAGTGTTTCCCTTCACTTTGCATAAATGCAAACATAATATTTATATGCATTTCTGTGTAACATATGGAAACAAGACTGTAATAACATTGAAAAAAAGGAACTCAGACCAAAATGTTTGTCAGATTATGGTATATTCTGTAATACAAAAACATCAAGTTCTGAATGAGCACAAAATCACATGCAGATACCGTTTGACAGACATGTTGTAAGGTATAAAAAGGTTTACAACCACAAAACAAATCACTACACCAAATGAAAACAAAACAAAAAAAAAACAATGGCGCAACAAGGGATTGAAGTCAAACAATTATTAACACCTTTAAAAATGGTACAAAAGTAAATTGTGGTAAGATCTGTAGCTTTAAATTTTAGTTGAAAGGATATAGATTTGTTAAATGTATCTACATTTTGACAAAGGTCTTACATGACGCTGCATTCATAAAGAAAATAATGGTCTGACAAAACCCCAGCTCCACCCATTTGAAATACATGTATCTTTGATCTAAGGACAGATCACATAAAACAAGGAGGCAGTGAATTATTAAAATAGTAAAATAAGCCATCTTTTAAAACACACATACACACCAAACATGTATGCGTGGAAATCCCTGTTAAACTGTGTTCTAGAAGTGTGTACTATTAAAACAAAAACTACACCACATAGCACTGTGTTCTATTTTCAAATTATCTGGCATAGGCTAGAACAGGCATGATGATTAAGTTGCATTTAATGTTACTCTACCAATCAGAACCCTGCTGTCACCAAAATAATAATAATAATAATAATAATAATAATAATAATAATAAAAAAACAAAATAAAAAAAAAACATAGGACAGCAGCATGGATTAAAACGCCTTTACCTTGTAATGACAGATTTTATTTCTTTTCTTTAATTATTTTTTTCTCTCTTTCAATCACGGACAGAGACATGTGGGTAAGATGGACAGCAGACATGAACAAAGTGGTTGGAAGGCAGAGGTGCATGGCGGGATGCCACGGTAGGAATGTGCTCCGTCTGCCGGGTGGGTGGGCTGCCGCAAGGGGCAGTGGGGTCAGCGTGGTCAGCGTGGGCGCTGCCTACTGCTGCGTGCCCTGCTGGGAGCCCTGCGTGCCCTGGGTGCTCGTCGGGTTCGAGTAGTTACCATAGTTGCCGTACTGGTTGTAGTACTGGTTCCACTGACTCTGGTTCTGGTAATACTGCTGCCACTGTTGTGCATACTGGCCCAGGTAGAGGAGAAAACAGATCAATAAAAACATATACATACATATATAATATGTACATACAAAACAATACTAATATATACATATACACACACAGATAGATAGAGAGATAGATAGACAGATAGATACTTAAAGTATAAGTATATATACTTTTTTGATCCCGTGAGGGAAATTTGGTCTCTGCATTTAACCCAATCGGTGAATTAGTGAAACACAAACAGCACACCGTGAACACACAGTGAGGTGAAGCACACACTAATCCCGGCGCAGTGAGCTGCCTGCTTCAACGTAATGATCTAAATGATTTGGTAGTAAAGATGTGTGGAAAAGAGATGCTGCTTACCTGCTGATACTGCTGGTTATAGTTCTGCTGCTGGTTGTATGTCTGTCCAGTGGCTGCAGGAGTTTGGCTATAGCTTTGCCCATAGCTTTGCCCATATCCGGGGTACTGGCTATAGCTGCCATAGTTGTAGCCTTGGTTGTAGCTGCCTTGGTTGTAGCCTTGATTGTAGGACTGTGGCTTTTCAGTGAGAAAAAAAGATAATTGAACATTTTACATTGAGACAATTCAAATATATCCAATATCTAAAGACGACACACAATAATCTATTCTGGCTAAAGGTTGCTGATATTTGAGGGCCACAGTCAATGAAATCACACCCCTCTCCTCTCTCCTCCAGAAGCAACATGTTGATTAGCTGGACTTGTTTATGTCTCAGTCTGAGCCACCATGTTTGTTTCCCCATTACAGAGCAAGGACCGTGTACAAACAGTTATTTTGAACTCGGAACACGGAACCGACAGACTCCACCGACTCACTTTTTATGTCCACACACTTCTATAGGAGTATTACCTGGGACTGGCTATATCCTCCAGTGCTTACAGTGCTGCCCTTGTTGTAGGATCCCTGGCGGTTATGGTTGTAGCCTCCACCACCTCCTCCTCCTCCTCCTCCTCCAGACTGCTGGTTGCGGTTGTAGCTACCACGTCCCCCTGAGCCTCCATCTCTGTAGTTGTTGCCCCAGCGATTCTGGTTGTAGCCTCCTCCTCCGCGGTTGTATCCTGCCAGGTGGTGATCAAAGTCAGTAAAAAAAATAAATAAAAAAAAAAATGGTCTTAACATCATCTTGCAATACTGGAAACACTGATTTTATGCACTACATTAATTCATCTCATTTTTCTTGATTTCCAAGGAGCATTACAAACAGTAAATTAAACTGATGCATTAGGCCTAAACTTCGTCAATCGTCAATGAAGGCTTTGTGTTGTTCATACACGACTCTTACCTCCACGGAAGCCGCCGCCACCACCGGGTCCACCCCTGTTCTGGTAACTGCCCCGGCCTCCCTGGGGGCCGCCGCCACCGCCGCGGTTGTCAAAGCGCTGGAAGCCCCCACGACCGCGGAAGCCACCGGGCCGATTGTCGAAGCGCTTGTCGGGGGGTGGGCCCGCCTTGCGGCCCTCCTCGTTGTACTGCTTGATGAGAGTCTCGGCCTCTTCGCGCTGCAGCTCTACGTATCTCACTTCGTCGAGGAACTCGCCCGCGTCCGGGAGCACAAAGTTGGCTACGGGAGCAGAGGCAGGGACGGCAGTGAGGTAGGGGGTACGGCCGTGCCGGCGAGACAAAGAAGAAAAACGTGATTACAAACAGTTCCAAAATAAAGACAACTCAAAAAACCTGAGTGACTGAGGGAGGCATGAGAGTAGAAGAGAAAGAAGAAAGAAGGGAGGAACGGAAAGAGAAAGAGGGAGAGAGAGAGGCAGAGAAAAAAGGAAGGATGGAGTTGGGGGGGGGGGGGGGGGGGCAGTAGAAACAAGAAAGAAGGAATGGGTAGTGGACAGAATGCAGTGTAGGGGCTGGAGCAAACATTACCTTGGAGGGAGTAAGGGAAGATTTGCACCAGATTATTTTAAAATAGAATAAAGGATTGGGATTGGTGGAAGGGGTATGGAGAGAAAAATAATGTGCAAGACTAAGAGAACAGTTATGAGAGATAGGGGTAGTAGGTCACTGCAAATCCATCCAGGCAGAGTTGAAAGACTGGCTGTTATGCCTCATTCTAGTTGCTTTATCAGAATGGGTTTACGTTAGCTGTGAATTCAATATGGACTTGAAAGCGGTTCCCATAGAAGCTTTTTTTCAGATAGCAACATTAGACGTGTCAATGAGAGGAGTTGCAGGAGATGGAATTAATCAAGGGGGGGATGATGAAAGGAAGAGAAAAGGTAGGAGGAAGAGCTCTTTTATCTGGCAAAAGGGCTACAACTTATGGGGCAGAACTGGTGGGGAGGGGAGGGGGGGGGGGGGGGTTCTTCCAAGTTCGGATTAAACAAAATAAAAAAAAACAAAAAAAAAAAAAAACAAACATACATAGCAAAGGCAGTTCTTGTGTGGTTTTTTTGGGTTATCCATGGAATTCCTACCTTTCATTTCTAACACAGCATGATCGGGCACATCCTTCCCTTCCTCATCAGTTCGCTTTAACGTTCGCTCTTTTAAATCGTCGTCCGTGGGACAAATTACAATAGCCTTGCGTTGAAAACCTTCAAAAGGACGCATTTTTCGTCTCTGGGCTGATCCATATACATTTGTCTAGCAATGGTGACAAGAAAGAAGTAGAAGCTGTTCATTATTGTTCACTTGTTTGCTTTTGTTACGGCTTTGCGTTCCATAGGAGGGAAATTGGATTCCTGCAACGATGAAAGTGAGAGAGTTTTTTTTTCATGGCTATATTTACTGTGCTGGATTCACTACTGGTTGTCTCTCACAACCCCACACACCTACCTTGAGAGTTGGAGATGAGGCAGTGCCTCAACTCACCATGTCCACAGCTAATGAGACCGACATGAGGGGACCCTGGAAGCCAAGTTACTGGGAGTGGCTTTAATGTTGTCAACTTTCCCCCAAAACACTCGGCTACTAAACACTCTGAAACGTCTGCCAACACCTGAAACGCATGCCAACATTACATGGCAATTTACTAAGAACCAGACTTCTATAGTGCTTACAGCTAAAATAATATTGCAGTTCACCACACAGTCAAACAATACAGAACACTCATTAAATAAACATCACTGCCACACTGTGTCACTTACTGAAAAAAGATAATGAAGTCATATTCTATTCAATCATCATTCAATCATTTTATCATTAAAGAGGCACTACCACCGCCCTAACGCTTAGTGTGATGCCATGTTGAGCAGGGTCCCCTTACTTACCTCTACTTACCTGTTTTTCACAGGCTCGTCAGACCCAAGACATAGACAAACACTCAGTACCTACCTGGGGGTACTCACGGTATCCTGGGAAACCATAGTTTGTCCTTTAGACCCTACCTACCTTTCAACTTGACCAAAAAAGGCACTGGAAAGTGAAGCAGGTTAGTTTCGTACTTACCTTTAGGTTTTCATTTATAACACAACATTCAAAAGTTCCATATGCTACATAATAAAGCTATAGTCAAAAACATCAAAAGTGATGTTCATTTTCTTACGGTTACCATAGTAACAGAAGGTATATTTCTTACTCACCAGGCAGTGTTTACTTGTTTTTCAACATCTTACTATTGGACTATAAAGTACAATGCGGAAAGAACTTCTCTTCAACAAGACATACAAAAGGAAAATCCAAAATACTGATTTATATATAGATAAATATATATATAAAAAAAACATACGAAATTAGCAAATATCCTCATTTCATTTAAGCAAAAAACAAAATGAATGACTTTTCAGCAAAATATTCAGGACAAAACGAAAATGTAGGACAAAGTCTCCAGGGAAACAGACGCTGAACAGTGCTTTTCTCCTGAACTAGAGAGACAGTAGCAGAGAGGACATTAATGGACGTGTGCATCAGTGGACAGCAGTGGCTAGGGCTGGGGAAGGGGAGAGGGGGAGGGGTACAGCTGTGCTGGAGCAGAACCTTCGGGGAGGCCAGTACCTGGTCCAGGATGTAGTTGCGCTTCTTGCGGGCGGCGATCTGGATGAGCCTGTTGAGGCACTGCGTGGCCTGTTGGATCAGCACGTCCCAACGGCCGGAGTAATTCCTCTGGCGACGCAGACCCATCACCTGTGTATGGGGCAGGGTTTTTATCAAACACACAACCAAACCGGTGCCGGTATTTCAGTCAGAGTATATTGGAATAGTATAATAGGTGGTGGTTGCATAGTGGTTAAGGAGCTGGGCTAGCATGCAGTAGCCTGAAAAGTTGTGGGTTCAATAGAGCGCAACAGTCCCGTCCACAGTTGATTCCTGAAGTAAGAATACAATACAATTTCTCCATTGACAACTGGAGTAGAAGCCATAACATCGTAACCGTCCGTGGTAGACTTAAAACCAGCTACGACATGACTAAGCGATTGTACATGCTCATATTGAGGCCAAAACTTAATGGGGCATCAACCTTGTGTTGAGGAAAAAAAATTTTTTGCTAAATTAATAAATGTAAAATTTTATAAATAAATAAATAAATAAATAAAAAATAAATCCATACATGTAAATGCAGTATATGAGTAGTATATTACAATACCTTCATCTTCTCCATGATGGCATTGGTGCCCAACATGTTGAACTTCTTCTCAGGGTTGTCCAGCGCGTACTTGGCTGCCCACGTGGTCTTCCCTGCGCCTGGCAGGCCCACCATCATCAGGATCTGAGCAGCACAATGCAAACACAATGGACATTACAATGGCTGCTAGCCAGTGAAGTAGCACTGCAGTGAACACTGCTGTCCACAACATGCTTTCATTTCAACACCAAAACACTAATGGCACTCGTAAAGTTTGTGGCATAAAGCATTGTGAAGTTCAACTGTACCGACCTAACTGTGTGATAGAGCTTCACTTATCAGCATGCATATCGGACGCATGAATGACATCACATTTTAAATGACTGATCAACGACCAACCATTAAGTAGGGCCAGACGATCAAATTAACTAAACACAGGCCATGGAACATGGAAAGCTTCTATATGGCCTTTCAAAGTATGTTTTACTTATTTTATTTTTTATATATTTTTTACTTATGTGGCATTCATGAGCAGAACGCTCTACCTCTATATCAGAAAATATGCAGTTCCAGAAAGCTAGCACAGTACCAGAATACATGTAGTTCCAGAAAGCTAGCACTGTATCAGAAGACATGTAGTTCCAGAAAGCTAGCACTGACCTCGCACTCTGCCTTGGATGCGGGCCCGATGGTTCCCCGGATGCGGTCCTCCAGAGGTACCTGCTGGATGAAGGTGTAGCCCTCAGGCGGAGGGAAGAAGGGTTCAGCCTTCTGGCCAAAGTTGAACTCCACGGCGCAGTTCTTCACGAGGACGTGGGGGAAGAGTGGCCGCCCGGCCAGCTCCTCCTGGGTTGCCTGGTAACACACACCCAGCATTTTTCCATTCTTAGAGAAGGACATCTCCACATCGCCACCGGTCTCAAAGTCCTGCAAACCGGACAGAGGAAACAGAAGAAAAGGGCTTAGGAGGTGACGCATATCCTGTGGGACATGACTCATGTGCAAACGCAAAAGCAGCATCCAAAAATAAGGTGGGGAAAAAAGGAAATGTGCTTGCCATGTAGCAGCCGATGACATCGTTTTCACCAAACTTCTCTCCATAATCTTCAAACTTGCAATTTAAAGATTTCTTTCCAGTTCCACCATACCCAAATGAGAATGGCTCTTCGCCTGCAATTCAAAACGGAACTCATAAGGGAAAAGGGTGGAGGCCCAGTGATCATTCACTTTTCCCATAACAGTGGAAACATCGCAGATCGCAGCACTTCCTACCGATACACATGCACTGCTATTGTCCCTGTGGGTTTATTCGCTACAATCTGTCTATTTAAAAATCAGCTTCCTCTAGCGTACAGTGTCCTTGAACTGTGAACAGGAGCTCTCCTCACCAAGCTGGGTACTGCAGGAGTCCATGGACCATCCCACTCGCACCACATGAGGGTCAGGCTCGCTGGACGGCAGGTGCTTCACAGAGATCTCCTCATTGATCTACACACAGAAAACATCATATTTATCTTAACTCATATACACTCATCGTACAAAGACACTGACTGTACACAATGTGTTTGTGCCATTTTAGATTGGATGATGTGACTATGATACCTTCAGCTCGTAGCAGACACGGCCCTTGCTGACTCCATAGGATGTCCGTGCCCCAGCCCAAAGGTAAGCAAAGCCTTCAATGGTGAGAGGGTATCCACTGTATCGGTCACGTGACACCTTAAAGTGCAGGTCGCAGTTATCTGTTGGGGGTGGGGGGTAATTGAATCATCCGTGAATATGTTATTCATTCAACTCAGACAGCAATATACAACAATACAAAAAGTATTACACCTCCCAACTATCATAAACAAAATTACATGTCTCCTCTCAAACACCATGTCAATCTTGTCTTTCCTAATTAGAACTGTAATCATACCAACACACACACACACACTGCAGATTGTACTTCTTGCTTCAGGAATCCAATTATGCATCATACAACCAAAACAACCTCCCATGTCTCTGCTGAATTATTTAAAAACGTACAGGTATCAATGGCTGCAAGGGTATCATCAAAGTCTTCCTCCTCTTCCTCTGCTGGTGGCTGAGGGGAACGTGCTCTGTGGAATCACAGGAGATTATATAACATCCGCAATGGAGAACATAACTGCGGAACATAACATCAGTGGTGCAAATGAACAGCATGAACATGTACCTCTTGTCCTCCCGATGCTCGTAATAGCCATAACCACGGTTTTCCTCATATGGCCTTTTGCGGTTGTAGGACCCGTACCGGTCGTCCTCTCCTTTAGCCTGGGAGCCCTGGTCTCCTTGCATAGCTTGCCATTCGTTAGCAGGCTCTGCAGCTGGCTGCTCCTGCTGCTCCTGGCCCTGCTGCTGCCGCTCATCCCCTTCCCTTTCTTCTCTCTTGACTTCATCTTTTAACTCAATTTTTTCTGCACAATCAAAGAGAATAATGCTATTAAATATTCTTTGTCAAGTTAAAATGTGCCTAAAATACAGCAAGCGGATTTACGAATATACTGAAATAAATAAGTACCTTGACATAACTCACCAGGGGCTGTTTCAGTTTGTTCCTGGGGCTCGGGTTCTTCTACCTGTGGCTCAGACTTCTGGATCATGGGCTCCTGTATCATGGGCTCTGGCTCGTCTGCCTGTTGATAATCCTGCTTATTGCCGGGCTGCTCGTTGTAGCTCTTCTGCACCTCTGGTTCCTCCTCTGGCTCCTCATAGGCCGGCTTCCTCGGGGGTTCCTTAAACTCTTTCTTTACCTCTGGCTCCTCATACTGCTGGTGAGCTGGTGGGGGTTCCTCGTACGCCTGCTGGTTGTACTTTTGCCCCATCTGATAGTTCAAACCCATGTGTGGCTCCAGGGTATCCGAGGCGAAGTCGTCTATCCCATGCGCAGCCTCAGGTGCACCGTCTGCACTCTCCTCATAATCATCGTCGCCTTCTTCGCCCCCCTGCCCGATCATCTGTCCTCCATTCTCTTCCTCGTCGGACTGTTGGTCTGGCTCATCATCTTGCTCCTCCCCTTCAAACTCTGCAAACCGGCGAAATAGTGATAGTAAGCGAAATTCGGCTACATTTCAACTGCGCACAACACCACTGCCAATACCACAAGCTCCGTGGGAACCCACGTTGGGAATGCCAACAGATCGTCCATCTGGCGGGTGAACGGTTAGCACTAACGTTAGCTCGGTCACGTTGCAATACACGAGACCGGGTCGATGTCATAATCTCTTGTAATCCTGCCATTACATGCAATGCATTACAAAAACTAAAATGCATTGCATTTTTTACTTATAATCCTCAACACACACCGTAACACAATATAATGCATGCAAATACTACTTGTGTTTACCTTCATCTTGATAAGACTCGGCTGCTCCCGCCTCGCCTTCGACATCATAATCTCCCTCGTCGCCCGGGGGCCCGCCCCCAACACCAGCAGCCTCGGCCTCTAGTGCAGCTTGTAAGCGATCGACAAGATCCGCCTTCAAGCCACGAGTATCGAGGCCTCGACGCTGAAGCTCCTCTTTCAGCTCATTTACTTTGAGCTTCTTCACGTTCACTCCACTCATGTTTCACGAAATGTAATGTTGCACTGTATTCTCCGGGGTCACAACCTTAAGCAAGGATTAAAGTCGTGTTAGAAAAAAGTGGAATCTAGGATGGAGAAATCGCCTGGGACATACATGGGCCCGCTAACAAGGCAGCTAACGTTAACTAGCGATAGCTAACTTAGCAAAAACCGCCAGGGGATCTTAACTAGAATCTTTGATCTTAACGTTAATTGAGATACATACTATGATGTATTAACGAACAGCTAGTGCAGATATGAAAAAGCATGCAAGTAGTCTGACGACTAACAATGCTTTCTGACCGTTAATCAATTTACCATAACTGGCTATTTATGTTAGCTATTGCTAGCTAGCTAGCAACATCACTGGTAACGAACCTTCCCTGCATTTTAACGTTACGTTACATTAGTGCATACCTTCAACTGTGATAACAAGCAATAGTCCAATACCCGTGCATCGTGCAATTGTATGTATTACCAAGTAAAACGCTTCATAAAAGTAACACATACCTTTAAGTTATTCCCCTTCCACTCGCAAATGTTTTGGCGTCCTTGTGTGCAAAATGGACGGTGACTGAGCTAGCTTGCTATTTCCTCGACTCAGAGCCAACATCGGCGCTCTTCATGTTAGTTTGTGATTGGCTGACCTTACTGTCCCTCTTACGGTTACAGTGTATCCAATTGTAGGTACGTGGATGCATCATTTTTTTTAAATTTGATTGGTAGCCTTCCTTAAAATGTTGCAGGCCTATGTCGTTGTCTCGATTTTGGTAACTAACATTTGATTGCATGCAGTTCTAGATGGCAAAATATGCATAATTTCCCGGGTAACCAAACAGCAGTTGTAAGCACTGGAAGCACACATTTTTATATGTTGAAATATTTATAAGCGAAGTAAAACTGATCTATTTTACTTTTGGTGAGTGCAAAAGAATCAGTGGACCTTCTAGATGTGCAAAGAAGTCTTTCTTTTGCTTCCAAATAAATACACGAATAAGTACAGAAATAAAAACAGTGGCTCCGCTCTGACGCCATGATCACTATGACTATTTGTCCTCATTTTTTTAGATTATGTCTCTGAATTTCAAGCCATTTTCATTTCATTTTTTTTTACATTGTCTTAATTGTACCTACCACCATAAGAAATCAATATAAGCTACACAAACGTGTTCCTTTGGATATAAACATTTTTATTTGTTGACTAAACGCTAATTGTTCTATATATTGTAGAGAAATAAAACTGTCTGAGTAAAGGCTCACTCTCATCTGTTCAGAAATGTGAATAGAAAAAAAATTAGGCAATATTTGCCAATTTGTGTAAATGATGCGTACACCTGCGCTGAAGTACTCTGTGATCGATTAGTCAGATCTAGATCGACTGTGTGTACACATCAACAACAGTGGGAGATATAATCAGGAAGAAGACATTTTATGACCCTGTGCAACATATTTAGTTGTCGAGACGGTTTTGCTCGTGTTTATGTTGTAGGGCACTACGATATGGATAGAACTTCCTGGACTGTGTGTGCCATACATGCGCTTGGGTGAGTTGCTCGGCTTATGTTATGTAGATCACTTGAAATGGAAAACGGAGCTGGGGGATGAATCCTGAACGCAGAGCAGTTTAGGAGTTTAGCATTGAGCATTACTTCAGGCTGAATGTTAAATTCCTAAACTTCTCTGTGGGCAGATTTCTATCAACCACTCACTGTTTGTTTCATTTTCCGATCCGTTCAGTAACTGCAGTCTTCTGAAATGGAATTGTTGAATGCCTGTACTGTAGCCTATTCTACTACTACTGAATGTAGAATGGTAGCCTACGTAGAATGCTACATACTATCGTCAGAGAGGGTTGAAGCGGAGCGGCTAGTGATCAAGGATCTTGGTATCGTGTTGCTTTCAAGTAGCATATAGGCCCTGCCAGGATATTTTAAAATGTGTTATCTGAAATGCTTCAAACAGGTATCATGGGAGAGCTTGCTTTACCAAATGTACGTGCGACGAGCTTCCGTGTCCACTCATCACGTGGCTCGTGTCTGAACTGAAATCATCTTGCCCTGATGCTGAAGGTGCAACTTTACAGACTACTCAGTCCCCAATATACTCACTCGCTATGATATTTTGACATGTAATCTCAGTTCAGTATTGCAGTGCAACTGATCATTTCTTGTTTTGTTTTTATCCTAGGGAAGAATGTCACTGGAACTGTTCTTGCAGGGGATCTGAGGGCATATCTGAAAGAGATGTCCTGTCCATACACTACATTAATTTCAGAGACACTGACTCCAGCCAACCTCAACCAGATCACTGGTGAGGAAGCTCTGAAGCTAATATTTTGAACATCTTTTAAAGGCTTTGAATGGAAGAGGTTATTGTTTACAATGAGGTGATGCAGTGCAATCCATTCATTTCAGAATTCCTGGTGTCAGAACTACAAGCTGCTTACATGATGAAGTACAAAGAAAACCACCCAGAGGATAGAGAATTGTGTTGTGAATCTGTGAAAGACCGTAGAGAGGAAACGCAAGATGGAGCAGAGATTTTGGGAAAGATTGAACAGTTTGTAAAACAAGATGATAGAGTGGATAGCAAGGCAGAAGAATCCAACAGAGAGTTGTCTCTACTTCTTGAGGCCCTAAGTATGGCTACGTCTTCCAATTTTACTGATATACAGAATCAGGTAACAGAAAAAGTCCACTTTTGCATTTGCTTTAAAGGTTCAGGCCATTCAGCTAATTAGTCAACACAGTTCTAGAGACAACAGAGACGACTCTCTGTTGGATTCTACTGGTTAGGGCTTCGGGCTTGGAACCGAAGGGTTGCCGGTTCGATGCCCGATCAGTGGGAGCGGCCGAAGTGCCCTTGAGCAAGACACCTAACCCCTCACTGCTCCCCGAGCGCCGCTGTAGCAAGGCACCTAACCTCTCACTGCTCCCCGAGCGCCGCTGTAGCAAGGCACCTAACCCCTCACTGCTCCCCGAGCGCCGCTGAGCAAGGCAGCTCACTGCTCCGGCTTAGTGTGTGCTTCACCTCACTGTGTGCTCTGTGTGCTCACAAATTCACGGATGGGATAAATGCAGAGACCAAATTCCTTGCATACACAAGTATACTTGGCCTACAAACCTTATTTAAATTTGCATTTACATTTTACATTTTTTTTATCTGGTCATTGTGTTTGTGTTCAAACATTGTAAGGTGTCCCTACATTGCCCAAGCTCTGTAAATGAGAGATAAACAAAGTTGTTTAGACTGAGCAATACATTGTTCACATTGGACAAGGAAAGAGAAGTGTATTTGATTAGCTTAAGCTTAAGTTTTAAAATGAACAAAATATTTTGCCAGAATCATGGACTGTATCTTTAATATGTTATGGTTATTGTTAAAGAGTTTAGCTTGACCAACTATATTACATTATATAATATTATGTAACTATATTACATTACTGTCCCCTTCAGACTGACTTGTACCATATTCTTTCTTAAACATATCAGGTGAAATCATCTTTGGCTAAGTTGCCAGAAGGTGATATTCCAAAGCCATTGCTGAATACTGAACTGAACTGTGATCAGTGGGTACGTTACATTACTATATATTGGAACATGTTGTTTAGGTGCAAGTATGTCCTATTCATTTTAGTAGAATTACTTTTAATTACTTACTTTTTATCCTTTGCATTCATTTGCTTAGAGACAAATTGAAAAATTGAATGAAGCCCTTGCTACAGACTACAAATGTCGGCGACAAATGATGATGAAACGATTTGAAGTCACTCTTCAATCATTTATGTGGGGGGAGAGAGGGAAGGTAAAGCACTTTATTTTTCATCAATCCTTTGCACACATCTATAACCAATAGCTTTAGAGGTATAACATGCGATCAACATTTGTACTGTTTCATCAGGAGATTTGAACAGTGAGCTGATGTTGCACAGCATCTCAGCTCTTGAAACAGTCTGCATGTTTTGGTTTAACACGGTTTTAACTGAACACCTCAGGACCGTGCAAAAGCGGTGGCGTCCCTGCCTCCCCTCTTGCTGTCTGGCGAGTCCCACGTCTCCCTCTCCCGACTGCTGGCAGCTCGAGAGGATCAGTCGCGAATATTGCCAGTCAGAGCAGGACCCTCGACAGCAGTCCATAAGGTATCATCACACCAGCCATACTCATCATATTAATTTATGGATGTTTATGAATTCATGAATATTTGGCACATATCCATTTACCTCATTTATGATGTATCTATTTTAAGGTCTTAATGGGCAGTGTGCCAGACAGAGGCGGCAGACCTGGAGAGATTGAGCCCCCTATGCCTGACTGGAAGAGAGAGAGGGCACACGGAGACAATTCCCAGAGAAAATACAGACCTAGAAAGAAGAATCGGAAATGACAAAAATTAAGGAAAAGCCTCTATAATGCTAGAAGGAAGGAAGATTCAAAATTATGTTAATATGATGAAATATGAGTAACTCTACAATTAAGTTGACTCTACAATTAAGATAAACATGGAGGACATGCATTTCTAAAATGCCATGCATTAAATGGTAGCTCAAAGCTCTGTTTTGTTTAACATGTCGGTGGACATGAAGCACTATGTTTAATATTTTTCTCCCTAAAATATTGTTTAAACTGACTACCATTTTATACATGTCTTAATTGTACATTTCAATTAAAAAGACATTATGTACATAATGTGTGAGTATTTGTGAAATCCTTCAAACTTGAAAACTTTTAACAAACTTATTGTATATTGATGATTAGCAGGGATGTGCAAAAATACATCAAAATGTATTTTTAAAAGTAAATATCAAATACCCTAATCTTAAGTTTATTAAAATAAACTACAAAATACAGTAGCCACGCCATGTATCAAAATAAAATACTGTTTTTGTATTTTGAAAAAGTGGACAGTGTTTGAGAGCAACAGCTTTTCTCTGCCTACAAGACATACCATAAATCTGCATGGTGTGTGTGTATGGGAGAGGGGGGCCTTGTGTATCAGCAACATGGTTCAGAACAGTGCCTTGTGTATCAGCAGCTTTGGGGGACACATATCAGTCAAAGTTGTTCCAAAGTTCTACTAAAAACAGGTAAACTGTAAGTGAGCAAGTAGGCCTAATCATGTGGTTGAGTGAGTGGGTTGGTGTGAGAGAGGGAGTGTATTGTGTGTTTGAGCAACCTACATGTTACTCATCTTGCACTGGACCATCTTCCGGAATTTCAATATTCTCATCACAACAAGTCTGGGCAAATGACTAAGTGGTAACTCTGTGGTAAATCAGCACCAGTCAGAGGCTACATTCATTGTTTTGCATTTTGATGATGTCATCACATCACAAGTATTTGCTTTACCAAAAATATTTGGCAGTATTTTTAAACAAAAATACACACCTATAAACATTTTTGAAACAAAATATGAAGCCATTAAAATACAAATTACAAAATTCTGTTTTGTATTTGAAATGACAAAATTACGTTTTGTATTTTGAAAATATATTTTAAATACATGTCAGGCCTATCATAAATACTGCCCATCCCTATTAGGCTATAGGGGCCTATTTCATTTAGTATGAAGTTTCATTTACACCTTGATATAATACAATGAAGGCAAGCTAGGCCTATCACTAATTTGCATATGAATCTCTCAAATTTGCTATTCAAATATGATGCCTCTAGACAAGACAGATTAATTATTTAGATAGCCCACACTTGATAAACAGAGAGCTTTTTAAAGTTAAAAGCTATTGTCCAAAAGATCAAGCAATAGTTTATAATAAATGGATTAGATTATAAATCAATAAGATGGCATCATTATCATTGTATTACAGAGGTGGAATGTAGCCTACGTGGGCACATCGCTTGATCTTTATGGATTGCTTTGATTTATTTGCTTACCTTCCTTAATCTCGGTGATGAAATAGTTAACGTGATTGTTTGAAATGAGGCAGCTATCTTGTAACCAAGGAGAAGAGCAGGAACATTTCATACAACACAAACGTAACGTTAGGCTTGTCTCGCAAACTCCAAAACTTGGGGGTTTTCATGATGGTTATGTCGATAGCTACGAAATCGGATATGGATATGTAATTCATTTTGATACGATTAAATAGTTTTATTTTTATTTTTATGATTTACACTTGTAGGAAGCAGTTGGAGCCTACTGTACACAGTTGTTCCACCAAGTGGTTCGTTCGGAAGGCCCATTGAAAACGTGCTAACGGATCTGTCAAGACTGGGTAGGCTACAACCGATTCAAATGACGCTTATAAGTTAATTCTGCCGGTTTATTAACCCATTGACAGAAACAGATTCACAAAACTGTAATCGGACGTTAACGTAGTTGGGAGTTGTCGGTAGGTGTTTTTACTATTACGCTGTCAGTTTTTGGCCAAATGTTAGGGACTTGCCCATTTAATGTTGCCTTTGAGGTGACTGGTGAGCTCATCGGAAACAAAGACTAACTTATTCAAGGCGGAGTAGGCTAGAATTTGGAACAAGGCTAACATTAGCCTACTTAGACAGTTTTCGGAAACTTTTGACACGTATTAATATGTCTGGGATTCAGCATGCCTCCAATCAGAGCATCAAGGCGTTTAAATCAAGTGAAGAGTATCTATATGCAATGAAAGAAGATTTGGCAGAATGGTTGAAAGACTTGTATAACATCGACATTGACGTGAACAACATCCTGGAAGTTCTGGAGACAGGGGCTATCCTCTGCAATCACGCAAATAATGTGACAAAGGTAGCAGAAGACTTTCTTCGGATGTATGGACGGATTGCGGGAATTCAGTTGCCATCATCTGGAGTTACATGCATTAGCTCCGCACAACCATCAACTTTTCTCGCTCGAGACAACATATCTAATTTCATAAATTGGTGTCGCAAACAGATGGATATTCAAGGTAAGATATACAAAATGAAAGAATGTGACTTTGTCTTAGGCCATTCTAAAGATGCGTTGCGCTGTCATATGTCAACCCATTCTCTGCGAATTATATGAGGTGACTTTTACGGAATTGACGCCAGATGGCGCAATTCAACACATTTTTATCTGAAAAGTGTCTGATCAACTCAAACATTAGGCTATTACTCTGGCCTGGGGTGGGATAATGTAACATGTCATTCTAATGTTGATGTTTAAGGTGTGTGAAACATGAGCTGCCCTGGACAGTATTTTTCTGCCTAACTTGTTAACCCTTTTGAACAGAGGTCTTGATGTTTGAGACAGATGACCTTGTGCTGCGCAAGAATGAAAAGAACTTCGTTCTTTGCTTGCTTGAAGTGGCACGGCGGGCATCTCGCTTTGGGATGGCGGCCCCGGTCCTTATCCAACTGGAGCAGGAGATTGAGGAAGAGATTAGGGAGGAAATGGACTTGCCCATGGAGCAGACTCCTCTGCCCAAACCCCAGAGGCGTTTAGCTAACATCCAGAATCTTGATGAGATGGTGACTTGAAATTTATTATAATTATTATCATTCATTTTACTTTTATGAACCTATAACTCTTACGAAACCTTTACAAACATGCCTTTGTTGACAGAAAATAATAACACAACTAAAAAAGTAATGTAATGCTGCTCTAAATGAACATCATGAGGTTTATATGTTGAATCATAACAGGTTCTTCGGCTGGGGCAAGCATAAGAACACTTTTAAAGAGTGTATTTAAATGTAGGTTCTACCTCTTACAATAGAGAGCTCTGCCTTAAAATGCCTCATCAATGTCTTGACCATTTTGATTTACAACATTATTCTATTCACTCTTATGTGACTACTCAGGAAGAAAGGACAACCCAAAGTCGTGAATTTCAGGGTTTCGTCCCTCGTTTGTTCAATGATATATTGTAAAATGTGTTTTCTGTCTTTTTTAAAACTTTTAAACATACAGGTCCGAGGCCTAATAAGCCGATGTACATGTCCTACCCAGTTTCCCATGATCAAGGTTTCAGAGGGCAAATACAAAGTGGGAGACTCAAACACCCTTATATTTGTACGGGTAAGTGACATGTGAGACGAATCTTTACTTGATTGCTCAAGAAAGCAGTCATAAACAAATTGAGTGAGCCCTACTTTAATAAATTGTACACTAGTGATTTTGAATGCTGTACCAACTGATTTAAAATATGTGTCTGTATTTGTGCTTGTCTGTATGTGTGTGTGTGTGTGTATGTGTGTGTGTATGTGTGTGTGTGTGTGTGTGTGTGTGTTTGTGTGTGTGTGTTTGTGTACCTGTGTGTGTATGTTCATGTCTGTTCTTGTGTTTGTGTGTGTGTGTCCATGTGTGTCTGTGTTTGTTTGTGTGTGTGTGTGTGTGTGTGCATGTGTCCGTGTGTGTGTGTGTGTGTGTGCATGTGTCCATGTGTGTCTGTGCTTGTGTTGTGTGTTTGAAGATCTTGCGGAATCATGTGATGGTGCGAGTGGGCGGGGGATGGGACACCCTGGAGCATTATCTGGACAAGCATGACCCTTGCCGCTGCACATCTCTCAGTGAGTCTATCTCGTCAAAGATGCAGATGCCCAATACACTTTGTATACTGTAAACATAAGCAGTGATGATAAATTATACATTGGCCTATTTTTCATTAGTGCTTGTGATGCTGTGTAAGTCTTAATGGTATTATCTTAGAGTATTTCTTCTGAGAAGCACAGGCAGAGAGTAGAGGAATGATTACACTTTGCCTAAACCATGTACGTCAGCAAAAATGTGCCATTTAAAAATAAATAAATAAATAAAGAATCTCAAGAGCCACAGTGACATCCTTCCTCCTCTTTGGCTGATTCACACAGAGGGACGTCACAGCCCAAACAACTCCATCGATGTCATTGTTATACCCGAACCTCATTGGCTGTTTAAGTCTCGGTCAAGCATTACAAGCATGACATATTCCAGGATGCAAGCTAACTGAATAAATCATCAAGGAGGAGGGTTTTGCCTGGTTTCCAAAAATGATGCTATTGATGCAGAAAATAGAATTTCATCAAAAGGCATAGAATGTTATTGTACAGTATATATTGTATTTAATTGGCACAAAAGGAACTATTCAACATAAATTATAAATATATTACATATATTTACTATGTAACCTGTCAATAACTCTGATATGCTGGTTTATTATCCAATGAGCTAAGCAGCACAACAATTACATGTCTGGTGAGGTTTTCACCTGCAATCCATCACAGCAGAGGGGGTAGTCAGATAAGCGTGGTGCCTGGCCCAGCTGTTAACCTGAGCTTCCTCTTCTGCCTCCATGCCAGGCCACAAGCTGGCACAGCGCCCAGCCACCCCAGTGCAGCACGAGATCAAAACCCGGTTGGGCCCGCGGTCGGACGGTGCGGTCGGAACACCAGCCACGCTGCTGCTCAGCCGGGCCCAGTCCCCACTGCAGCCCGTGGTCTGGAGCTCCCCTGGCGGCTCCACCCGAGGCCTGAGGCCCGCTCCTGGTTCTGCTCCTGCTCCGAGCCCCTCCCGCTCCCCTGACCCTGGACCGCGGCAGCCGAGAGGCACCTCCACTGGCAGGTAAGCGGAAAGGTGATGGACGAGCTGTCGCCTGGCTCATTGGCTTTACCTATTCATGAAAAAATGACCTGGCGAGCCCACGCGTCAGGCAATGTCTCAAATGTCTCAAGTGTGATAAGCTGTGTTTGGGTATTACATCTTAATCACAAAGAAGGCATGGTTACAGTATATACACATACATACATACATACATACATACATATCTTTTTGTGTCCTTGTAACAGCGGAAATAATCAATCACTAAATGCCACTGAATACCAAAGAACCGTTAAGCCCAGTTTGAGGTCAGTAAACCTATTATATTAATAATGCAGTCTGACCTTAAGAATCTGTTTTGCACAGATAATTAGTGGTATAATTAGATTACAATTCGACAAAAGCCCAGGGAAAAACATTGCACTTTTATTTCTGTGCAGACTCAATAAATCTTTTGCTCATTCACATATAGTATAAGTATATAGTATATACTCTTTGATCCCGTGAGGGAAATTTGGTCTCTGCCTTTAACCCAATCCATGAATTAGTGAAACACACACAGCACACAGTGTACACACAGTGAGATGAAGCACACACTAATCCCGGCGCAGTGAGCTGCCTGCATCAACAGCGGCGCTCGGGGAGCAGTGAGGGGTTAGGTGCACTTCAGCCGTGGCCCACTGGTCGGGGCTCGAACCGGCAACCCTCCGGTTACAAGTCCAGAGTGCTAACCAGTAGGCCACGGCCAAAAATGTTTGATGGCATATCCATGTCAAAGTTACATTGTGCTAAAGTGCAGCTACTCACAAATGGAACGACAAACAGGAGAGGCCTGGGGCACATCAAAACATGCTGAGCTCTGAAACTTTGCTGAATCTGCTCCTCACAGAAATGTCTGAATCAAGAAGTGTGCTTCCTGTTTTTGTGTTATGACAGTGCCGACCATTCTTTGTCAATCAGAATGCAGATGATGTTTGCCGTAACTATACTTTCATGTATTATTTACCAATCACATTTATTATTCATTGTATAATGTGTGTCATACCGGGGAAGTTAGTCAACCTTATGACATTTCATTATGTGATCACAGACAATCACTTGAGATTAGTCATTATAGTCATAATTACGAGAGTGATGATTGCCCATGAACATTTGAAGAGGGTAGATAACCTAATGCAAATCAGATGTAATTGCATACTTTGGCCCTTGTGTTTGGGATTTCATTTCAGCATAGCTGAGTGTGTGCACGAAACAGGCACATTATTGTAGAAATCACATCATATAATTATGCCATTAAATCAAAATTTGAGACTGTGAGGCTAGTCCCCAAAAATATCTTTTCTTTCACTGTGTACCACTTTTTTTTTTGGAACATTTAGAGGAACTAAATTAAACTAAATTAATTAAAATCCAAGATTTCAACTCAGGTGCCAGCCAGGTGAAACATTGTAGTCGGATTTGTCTTTGCGATAGTGATGTGAAAAATAAATAAGTGAAGGTTGCCAAAGCTGGCCATATTAAACCAGTGTGATAACATAATCACTGCACTGTTTTTGGGAAGGAAAGATTCCTAGAAAAATAATCTATAAGAATATATAAGGCACAGCAAAGGTTCCAGTTGCAGAACATATTCCTGTATAGACATACATTTGCATTATGTGAAATGCATGTGACTGATGTTGTCTTGATAAATGCAGATAATCCGTCTTCTAGAGATTTGTACATTTTCACAAAATGACATTATTGAAAATACTGTACTACGGACACATGTTTAGTATCTGAACAGTGTGGCCTCAACAATTGAAAATGGGCAGTAGTAGAGATATTTCAAGAGGAAGATTGAATGCACATAAAACTATACATCTCTCATTTCACTCATATTTGCTAAAGACCATCCAGAGCTAAATTCAGTGGAATTGAGCCATATATTTTTTATATGTTCTTGTGCTCTCAGGGAATTGGACCTTTGTCCTTGGGAGAGCTAAAGCCCTGTGATCGTAAATTACTGAGAGCTTATATACACTATATTGGGTTTGGCGAATGATGGAACTTTCATAAATCAGTGTTTTTATGGCTGCTGCTGTCTCACAGGCCTTCACTCTTAAAATACAAGTAGTTTGGTGATCCCTTGTATCTGAGCAACGGCAGTAACCTTGGTCCAGTTACGTAAGTGTCTCTGTGTTTTCCTAGATCACGTGGAAGAGCGTCCACACCTGCCCGCAGACGCCTGTCGTCTGAAAGCAGAGATGACTCCGGTCTCAACACGAGCACAAGGACGGGCCGAGAAGCTGTACGTGCGTCTCCGACGGCCAGACACACCAGCAGCTTGCCTCGCACGGCGTTGAGCCCTGCGGTCCACCGTGAGTCGCCACGGCCACTGACCCCCCATGTTGTCGGCACCCCGAAGAACCCTGGTGTCCAGAATATCGCCGACGCCAGGCTAAACCAAACCCTCACCAAATCTCAGTTTGTCACGAAGCTTCGTCAGAGCGCAGCCAGCAGTGACGTAAAACCTGGGGATGGCCAAAACCCGTCAGACAGACAGAGAGCACCAGGGCCTGTGAGAGCTCACACACCTGCTCAACATCCAGCCCCACACAGTATTCCCTCCATCATCAAACACACTGTCACTGAAAACTGTCATAACTCACAGAGGTCCTCCAGCAGTTACAGTTCAACTAAAGGACAGAGTGTCGCTACAGATGGATTGCCTCCAAGACCCTTCACACAAATCAGAAAGAGCCTGCCTGCTAGTTTAGGAGACAATTCTCTTCAAAAGAAACCTGTATCTGATGAGCAGATGAGAGGCACACCAAACACTGTTGCACACAGAAACGGACAGCATAGACAAAGTATGGCAAAAGAGACTGGCTTAACACCTGCAACTACGGGGGAGGCTTTACTTAATGACCAAAACAGCCAGCAGAGGTCAAATATACCTGACACCACACATGTTCCGCACATGAGCACTGGTGAGCCCCGTCCAGGTGGCCGTGGAGTGATGGAGAGAAGCTGTCTCTTTACCCCACCACCTATCACTGCTGACCAGGAGGCCAGCCTCTATCAGAGCCTGGAGCATGAGATCCTCTCTAATCTGCAGCAACTCGGATTCAGTGTGGATTCTGATGACTGCAGCAGCAGCGGCGCGGCAGGGGAGAACACCAGTCAGCACTCCTCGTTGGGTCGACAGGCCACTGAAGAGTTTTCCCAGCACCCCTCCACAGGCTCAGCGTTCCCGGGTGACTCATCGTCTCGCCTGCAGCAAGAAGAAGCGTCTCTCGTGTCCTCTTCCACGATGCCTGGTGCCGGCTCGAAGGACCACAGCTTTGACGGTGTGATCGACGAGCTCCGGCGCGGGAGGCAGCCCCTGGAGAAGGTGTCGGTGGAACGCTGGGTGAACATGCTGCCCTTCGGTTCCCACGGGAGCCAGCCAGTGGCCGTCACCGCTGTCGCCGCCACCGCGGAGGTAGACTCGTCCCCTCCCAAGTCCAGCCAGTCCTGCGTCGCCGGCTCCTGGTCCTCCATGGGCTCCAGTCTGGAATCGAAGGAGAGGCCAGAGGTTGTGAGCGTGCCGGCCCTGACTCAGGCTATGGACGCCGGCGAGGTCGCCAGGGACTCGGACAGACAGAGGCGACCCCGGTCGTCGTCCTTCAGGCAACAGAGGAGGTCACTGAAGAAACCAGAGAGGGTGCCGTCCATTTACAAGCTCAAACTGAAGCCCCACATACGTCCCAGACAAGACAATCGGCCCGATCGCAAGCCGTCAAAGATCCCTAAACCCATATCCTTCCGGCGAAGCAGAGAAAAAGAGGAGGCAGGACTGGCCAATGATTGTACAGACAATGGGCTATCACCCGAGAACAACCACAGGGCCAGTGGCAGACCACTCAGAAACAGATTGATAGACCTCAACTCCAGGAGCATCAGTCAGGTCTCTCCATATGAGGGCACGCAGTGTCCAGCAGAGGAGCTGGAATCCTGGGTCTGAATGTTTGCATCTTTTTACATTTGTATCCAACACTCTTCATTTTGTACTGAGATAAAAAAAAAAATCACTCAGGTGTGATCCTGTCAACTGCTGATGCTGATGTTTTTGTAATTGAGAAAGACACAAGTGAAGTAGATACATGCAGAACAAGCTGTAACACATAAACAATGTAAGCAAGGTAAATGGATTATCTGCCAATTTGCACAGGTTTAATTTTCATATGCAGTGTCATGCAAGAAATGCCACCTCTCAGTATCATTGCTTGATATTTTTTTAATTATTCCCCCACACAATGTAATTGCTTTCCCCCCTCCTTTTTTCACAAAAAAACAACCCTCAGAAGATTATGAAAACATAAATACAGACTGTCTGGCACACTACTGCATGGTGACAACATTGCTATGCTGGGTCTGCTTTCATCAAGCCTCCCTTTCACCTGGTGAAGCAGCATCAAAGCACAAGGGAAGAAGAGAGGAAGGGAAGGGAGGATGAGAGACCTTATTAGCGGTCACAGCCAGGCGCCATGTGGCTCTCAGAGCACAGCCTCCACCAGGAAGGAATCTGCTTTAGAGAGGCAGAATATCTCACCATGCCCTGCCCTTTTTATCTGAGCGTATACTGGTTTGGGAAATAAGAACTGTAAATCTTTCTTTTTTTTCCTCCTCTACTCCTCAAACACAATCACTTGTCAACATAATCACAGGGCCAGTTCTGTTTCAACAAAGGCCAATATGTCTCTGGTGGGTGGTGATTACTCAGAAAATGTATGCCATCTGTCTTTGACAGCAGACGCATTTCTCTTTGATGATCAGTCATCATTAAAATAATGATTACAGATATTGTGTGTAGTCCGGCTTGTGCTTGGTTTGGTTCCCCCTGGACTGAAACCTCTTCATGACTCCATCACTCAGACACTGTCTTCTCTGTTCTCCCAACTACTTCCAAGTCACCTTGTGCGCAAGTGTTTGGCACTTTCTGCTTGCAGATTTATAAATAACTTCTGGCATAAGTCAGGGACGCTATAAATAGCATTAGAGCAGCAGCTTGCCACACCACGCCAGCTGTGCTTGCTCTGATCACTCCTGCATTTCCGCGTTCCCACCCCCTGTCCAACCCCTCCTCTGTTAACACCCGCACATATACATACACACACCCCTCCTCTGTAAACACCCGCACATATAGTACATACACACCCCTCTGTTAACATCCACCCGCACATTTACATACACACACCCCTCCTCTGTTAACATCCACCCGCACATATACATACACACACCCCTCCTCTGTTAACACTCGCACATATACATACACACACCCCTCCAGCTCCCGCATGCTGATCATCAATATATCTTCAAGCCAGCCACAACTCAGTAGTTTAAAGTTGAAATTAGGGGCATGATCTAGATCTAATATCCATGCAAAATTAAATTAAGACATGACTGAAGGTTTTTGTCAGTACATTATACACACCTTGACTTCAAATCATTTGTACCCACATTTCAAAAATCAACTGTGAATCATTTCACATTTCAAGAATGCACTTTATTTATGGATTAGATGGTGTTGTTACCATTCTGTGGATTCTTCAGTTTCTGGATGAGTCTATTCAAATGAGAAGGTCACGCTTCAAAATTTCAACATTACTCAAGGTCATTATAAAAACCATGTCAGCTTTACCCCAAGAATTGGACAAAGATTATAACATTGTGTCTTAACCACACAATCTTATTCTACGTTCTACACTAAAAACCATATGCCCTTATTGCAAAGTATAATGTGTGAGGTGGGTGCCTCCGTTAAGACAGACAGTACAAAATGAAAGATTTTCCCTGCTATCACACTTTACATTTTGAGGCTGAGGTGTTGCCACACACTCGTTTTCCTTGACACTGAGTGAACAACATGTACTTCCAGGGCAAGTCAAATATAATATATTTAAGTTGATCTCACAAGTCTCTGCTTTGTTTCATTAGCATGCTGTCAACACACGCATGCACAACACTGCAATGAACGCCTCTGGTTTAACACCACACACCTCTCACTGAAAACACACACCACTATTTCCACTAAAGAGTGAGTGCCTTGTCATCTCAAGGGTCTTTTAATGCCTGACTCCCCAGTAAAACATTTCATAATGAACAGAGAAGATTAGAAACGGGCAACTGGAAACAATCTCAGTAGGCTATTTGGAGTTGAATGGGGGGTGTTCCACTAGCATTTCTCATTAAACAAGTAGTGCATTTTTAGCAACCATACAGCCCCAGCTGAAAGCAATACCAAAGACCTGAAAAGGGGCTGGGAAGCATTTACTCCTTCTCTCAAATTGAATTGGAAATATGGATACAATATTCAAAAATAACATACCCATGGGCAGATTTGGTGCTAATGCATATTTTGATTATAAACTACAATGGGATCCAGATTTCACCTGGTGGTGAGTTGGTTGATATCACAATCCCTTAAAGCTATGAATATTGTGTGCATATGACTAACAAAAGGAAGCATTTCTTCATGTTGAAATCAGGATGAAATAAATTATTCTGGTCAATAATAGGTTGCAGTGTGTCCTCTGACGTTGGTGTTGTTGCTCTAGGAAGCAAGTTTCTCCGATACTTCTGCATACATTGAATAACCTTTGGTAATAAAACCCTTGTATGTTTCACAGAGATCGAATTACAGCATTTATCAGACAGACATCCTCTGCAAAAAGCGGACACATGCAAAAGAAATGCCATAGAAATGGTTCACAGAGTTTGACCAGTCAGCAGAGGGAGAAAGTACTGTGCTCATTAGAGCTGGAAGATCTGTTTACTTGGACAAGTAATCAACAGAAGACAGCTCCTCAACCCTAGTCAGATGACTAATTCAGATGATTGCACTGCATTATCGTCGTTGTGGTGTGATGACTGTCATTATGTTTGAGGCTTGCGCCACATCACCAGTGGTCTATTTTTGTTTTCTTACCAAATACACAAAACAAAACAAAAACAGATACAGGATGGACTTGGATAAGAAGCTTTAGATGTTTTCTTCTTGGCTTGGCAGACCGTTTTGCTGTGGTTAGTCTCCACTGCTCCCAAAAGATCGATCTCTAAGGGAGCAGCCGTGGGGGAACGGGGGGGATGTGGGAGGCAAGGCTGGTCACATGAGAGCACAGCGTTCCCTCCGGAGCGCCCGCTGGAAGCGAATGGTGGCGTGGATGTGTTTGCAGCGGGCACAGCCGACGCTGCGCAGAGCCTCGCCGAACAGGAGCAGCACGTGCCAGTTGAATTTGGCCGAGCACTCCACGTAGCCGCACTTCCAGGTCTTGCGCACCAGATCTGAAACATTGTGGCGGGGAATGCACCGGCCGCGCTGCAGGTCCCGCTTGTTCCCCACGATCAGAATGGGCACTTCGGCGGTGCCAAGCACCCTGTGCAGAAACACACACAAACACACACACACAAACATGTGAAACCACATGAAACGTCTTGCTTTTTATTCCCTACGCATTTGCCTATCTGCAATAAGACAGCCCTCTGCACCCACTCAAACATATTCACCTCCCTTACTCTCTCTTATACAGCGGGAACACAAGCACGCTCATTCTGCATTGTTATCCATGTATTGTGTGACTGGAATATTAACTCCTAGACGTTGCGTTACCGTTGCTGTCTTGGGTCAACAGTTCTCCCTTAACATTTTGGCAGGGAAAAGAACTTCTCCTGCTTTTCGGTAGTCTGAGTGAGGATAGACTAACAAGTCAGTAATTAGTCAAGGCCCCAGTGGTGCTCTGCTTTCCCCCCTCATTGCACAACTGCTTTAGTCCAACAGCGGGTTAAATGTAGCCTAGGCTATAATGATATTGCTATTTAATTACACAATTGGTGACATAAAGGTGACATCACCGAGTTAGGTTAAACAATAGCCTAAGTGATTGACTGCTGGCTTGGCTCCTGCATTTTAAAACAATGACACGGCAATCAGAATGTCGTTTAGGCTCTAGTCTAGACGTTTCCGCGTGAAGCGAGCCTCTGTCAGTTTGGGTGCAGAGTCGGGGTCTTGGGTAGTGGAGCATGTGACAGGAGTCGCAGGGGCGTTCACCGCCCATCTATCACTGCCTGTCCACATCCCCCTGACCCCGCTTGCAGTAGCACCCAGCCTGCCACCTGGGAAGCTACATCCCACCCAGCCATGACATAATACAGGCTTCTGTGCCTACAAGCACAAGAGGTTTTCTGGAAAACACAATATAGTCATTTGTTGGCAGGCACTGTCCCCATCACACGAGTCCAAGTTATCTGTGCTTCATCAGAAAATGCAGCTAATTGACCGTGATGGGCTTTTCCACACTGGTAACGGAATTGTGCACTCGTGAATCGATGGCGAGTTAGGTGGACAGAACCATATTGGCCAGCAGATCGATAAAACATGGGCATCTGTCACCAAAACCGCTGCCTGCTCTTACACTGAGGCAGCCGGGCCTTGACGCAATCACAGGCTGACAGCTGACGCCATCGCTCACGATCAATCTCGGTGCCGCTGACAAGTACATCTCTCACCCCCCCCCCTCTCTCTCTAGCCAAATCAAGCGTCCGTGCCCGTCCCACTCGGCCTGACCAGCCACCCAGAAGAGCTCAAGCACGCCAATTTGCAATCAGACTCAAAGGTCTGTCTACGCTGGCAGCTGATGACGCCTCTTGTCCCCCTGAGGCATCACTGTTGCAAATGGTCTCAAGTTCTTGTGGCACCAAATTGGGCTTTGTGCTATTCAGACATTCTGGTTCAACCCATTTGCAGCTCTCATTTTGGTTCAGCATAATATTACAAAAGGACCCAAAGGAAAGTGGTCATTCATGGTCACATCTGAAAAATGTCAGTTGATAATATGAAACAGTGTAATACTAACACAAGTCTCTTCTCTGTTATTATAGGCTAGAGTATTTGGTTTTCAACAGATCACAACAAAGTGTCCCCAAACATTTATGTCAATAGAAATGCATAGAAAATACCTAGGAGTTACCATAGATTCCACTCTTAGATTGCATTGCAAAAAAAAAGGTTCCATACACTGATGACCCTGATATACACTGAAATACAACAGCCAATTGTAAATATATAAATATAAAACATATTAAATATCATTAACAGATGAATGCAGCGGTCCTATCTAATTTCCGCTATTGTATGTCATGTTGGTCACAGGCAAATAAGGCTGTCTCAAAGTCCACTAGATCACGTCACAAGCTATTAGTCCCGGACAGGAAATGACATGAATATCAGCATTGTGATATAGGCTACTTGTTAAAATAATAACATGTTAGGCTTTGAAATGTTAATATTCTATTCAGACATACATTAAAGTACATACATTACAATTATCCATAACGCTAGTCCTCCACCTGTGAGGAGATTTGTCCAACCCAACCCAAATGAGCAGAGCTAAGGGGAGACTGTAGCAAGCAATCAGCCTCCTTTAAAAAACAATGGATTTTGAGGACTCAGTCTTGTCAGTATTAATCTCACTTGAGATATCACAAGCATGACTTGCTTCTTGCATTATAGAATTCCGCACACATGCACATAACATTTTGACATGTATGCTATTTTGAATTTATCACTGTGTGTGTGTGTGAGAGAGAGAGTGTGTTTGTGTGTGATGTCATATTTCAATTGCATCTTATTGTTATCCACCTGTCCTGTGACAGCAGGTGGAAATTAACCAGCTAAATCTTCATTTTTGGCCCGGGTAAGAAATAAACTTAACAAACTGAACTTAAACTAAAAAAAAACATGACCCTGGCAGTCAGTGTTTTGATGATATGCTGTTGCTGGTTTGAATTCAAATTATAAATATCTCCTACATAATGATATCAGGAGCAGGTCTTTTTAAAAAATCAATTGGGTAGACAGGCAGGTGGTGTGTGTGAGAGAGAAAGAGACAAAGAGAGAGAGAGAAAGAGACAGAAAGAGAGAGAGAGAGAGATGATGATGGAGTGTTTTTGGTGAGGGGAGTGTCTTTGGTATTCTGGGCTTGTACCTGGTCTCTAAGATTTGTTGGCGCATAGTCTTGACGTACTCGAAGCTGTCAAAGCAGCAGATGTCATAAACCAGGATGTAGACATGAGCACTGCGAATGCCTCGACAGCAGGAGTCGGTCCACTCCTACAGAAAACACCACAGCAGAGATACATTTAACACTGTAAATAAGCAAGTAGTTATTCACACATCAAAACAAAAGTGTTTGTAAAAGCTGTACATGACCAGGAAATTCTTATTTTTGATTCCAACAGAACATCAATCAACTTTTGACATAGTCTACAGGAATCAAGATACAACAATTCCTAACTCTGTACATAGTTGAACAATATATATATATATATATATATATATATATATATATATATATATATATATATATATATATATATAAATCATCTTTGCACCATTCACAGCAGACTATTATGGAATATGAATCAACAGTAGTACACAACACAACACAAACATCAAAGCCAAGTGTAACTGCCCCATCTGCTCTGAAGAGACGGTCCTTACTCCTTACTTTCTCCCCAGTGACCATGGCGATGAGCAAGCAGCCTATTTTTACCACTCCCATCAACAGATCTATTTGTAAGTTTACTGGGTGCAGACAGATAGAGGGCACTACAACACTCATATGCTCTCCAGAGCAGAACACCTCCCTAAGCCAGGCTGGGCTAATAGGCCAGCTGAAATCTGGGCTCATATAAAATAGACGAAATACAGAAAAAAGAAGCCTCAGTGGGGAGCCATTCATTTCTTTTAAAGGGCAATTCAACCCAATTAAATGTCATATCTACCCAGAACAGACATGGGGAAATTCAGCAGATGCAGAAAATGAGACCTCACCATGGCATCATTTGGGTGATATCTGGACCGACCTGTAAGCCTGCACTCGGGTCAGCATGGTCACTGAGATTGTATCTGGGGCTGATAAATTACAGCACAAGTGTGTGACAGACTGTCCTCGGGTGCTAGAGTTCATGTGAATTCACCTGATGTGTGTGTGTGAGAGAGAAAAGAGGCAGAGTATGTGTGTATGAGAGAGAGTAAGTGTGTGTGTGTGTGTGTTAGGGAGAGAGAGAGAGAGAGTGTGTATGTGTGAGAAAGAGAAAGTGTGCATCTGAGTGTGTGTGTGTGTGTGAGAGAGAGAGAGAGGGGGAGGGAGAGTATGTGTGTGAGAGCGAGAGAGTGTGTGTGTGTGTGTGTGTGTGTGTGTGTGTGTGTGTGTGTGTGTGAGAGAGAGAAAGAGAAAGTGTGCGTCTGAGTGTGAGTGTGTGAGAAAGAGACAGTCTCTGTGTGTGTGTGTGTGTGTGTGTGTGTGTGTGTAAAACGGCACCATTAGGTGTGGGGCCGTACCTGCAGAGTGCTTCCAGGAAAGCTGGTGATGGCCGGGTAGTCTGTGATCTGCAGGTCGTGGACATGCCCGTTGAGCACCGCCGCTGACAGGTGCACCTTGCGGCTGTGCCCTGGCACCGGCGTCTCGCTGTAGTCATCGCGGAGGAAGCGCTGCACGATGGCCGTCTTGCCCACCCCCTGCGCGCCCAACACGGCGATCCGGAACGGAGGGTGCATCTCTCCACTTCCACCTCTCCCTCGGTTGCCTGTCCCACCCTCCCTGTTCTCGCAAACTGCTGGCCAGTGCATTTAGCAGGGCACCTAGGTACCGCATAGTCTTGCCGGGGGCAGAAAAAGTTGAGCTCTGGACGGCGTAGTCCCATTTACAGGACAGCAGCCCTGGGGACACTGGCAGAGTAGAGGAGGAGAGAGGTCAGATGCAGGCTACTGCCAGTGCACAATAATTACTATTCAACACAAGCATTTCCTTCAGGCTAAAGACAAATGAAAGGGTCTTATCAATCATATTACTCATATGACTACAAAGCCACTTGAGTGATCAGTCTGATTTGAGTTAGGCTACTATAACTGTATAACTGTATAGGTAGCTATGCGTACTTCTCATATACATACTAAATCTCATATCAGTCCCATTCCATGGACAACTGTGAAACAATTCACCTATTTGGCAAGAATAACAGAATTCTCACTGGACATTAGCACAAAGCCAAAAAAATAGCATTATGACCACTTTGACCTATGTGATAAGATGACGTGTAACGTGTCACTTTATACTTACTTAGCTAAAGATCTTGGAGATAGTCAAACATTTTAAATAGGGTGAATAAACTGAAGTAGAGCAAGGATATTCTTAGCCTGTGCCAGATCTATACTTTCCCCCGTATAGTAGGCTGCTACGCTTTACAATCTGATTTAGTTTATGCCTCTCAGCTCTGGGTAGCATGTCTATGTAAAGGAGTACAATCAGCCACGCTTTCCCACACATCTAAGGATACATGGGAACCGGGTCTCACTGCGTGACCAACTGTACACAAATATGAACAACTAACTATCTATACAATCTTCAAAGGTGCTGGTATTTAGGGTGGAAAATATAAAATGTCTCACCTCATAAGGTATCAGAGACAACGGCGTAATACTGAACAAATGCATGTCACTGTGTTGATCCAACACCACCATAAGCATTGTAAATGATTAATAACATGAAAACAAGACGCTTTGGACATCAGTGCAGGCGCATTCTCCATGCTCTTACCTTACGCGCAGGTAGAACGTTCGATTCGATGAGACATGCGGGAAGCTGACCATCGCGAATACACCTGAGCCCTTGACGTGACAGAAAAGCTGAGTTTCACGAGTTTTCGGTTATCTAGTTCCTCTCGAGTAGACTACGTGATACCCAGGTGGCTGCAGCGGAGTGTCCTGAAGGAACATCCTCCTCTCCAACGCGAGAAACCCCTCAGCCATCACACGGTCAAAGCGCCCGTTGGATAAGCCGAGCGAAAATCATCATTCGTGCAATGCCGCTCGCGCATCTTCTTCGTCACATTTGCTGCAACCTTGACCAAGAGGTCAATCGTGCGTTTAGGTTCTTAAGTATTTACCCAACATTTTCCCACCTTTGGATTTGCATGCAGGAAATAGCCACACACAATTGCACAGCATGTTGGGAAACATGAACATAACTACAAACCCAATAATTGAACTGCTGCTTCTGAAATAAAATGTTAAGATATGCTGTTTTATTTAAATGACTTGGAATAACCCTCTGATATGTGAGGTCTTATTAATTTGCCTGTGCTATACCTTTGCTTGTTTTTACTGATTGTTTGCGTTGTTTAGCCTACGCACTGCAGTGTCAAAATAATTCAAACACATTGTCAAGATAATGAAGATTAATATGCTTTTATTCTCCACATGGGCAAATATGTAGCCTAAACATAACAAAGCAGACTGTTGTTTCCACATGAACTTGCTTATTTGCAATTTAGTAGGCAAGTATGCAGACTAGGCAATTGACACAGCGCTCCCGACTCCTACAGGATATTGCATGTAGCTAGTTAATGTATGACTGTATGCTTTCTTCTCAAGCGTACAAACTCAAGTGCCCTAAACATGTACAGAATGCACCCGCCAATGGACAGTACCGTGCTTGTCTCTTAGCAACCATATCTTTTCCCTCTGTTGCTTAGTAACCACGTGCTTCATACCTGTTCACTTCACGTCACAGGCATTCCGTTACCAGATGTAACCAGGTGCAATAAACTGATATTCACTGATCTGTAATAGAGACAGGGCTAACATCTAACCAAAGGTCATAAAACTAGTCTAACATTAGGATTGGCTTCCTTCATTATGCTCAACTGCCACCACACAACCTTCTAATATGACACTGACACTGGAGAGACTATGGGAACATTCAGTGCCAATGCCCATTCTCTATCCCCGTCTCCACCAGAATATCAGCTTTCTGTTTGTCTTCTAATTAAATGAATTAGTTTTATTTTACCTTGGTAAAAGTGCTGATACTCATTTACATATGGTAGGAGCAGTGGCAGGTAATCTGCTTTGTGAGTGTGACAAACATGGATATTTGGAATGAACTGCTTGTGATATCACATGCAAATATTTAAGATCTTGTGTATAAATGAATATTTGTATTTGTAGTTTTTTTTTTTATAGTATATCGAATACAATAAATATTATTGTGGCATCCTTCCTCACCATAAATAACAAGGTCATCCAATGAAATAATTCGTCATGATGACTAATCAATAGATTAGGTAATGTATAGATGGACACCTCCCATTATCATAAATAACTGCCAGTCCTACTTCTTTTCTTCTAAATAAATAAAGAGACATTGTGTCTACTGAGACAAAGCTTTTGTTGTGTGTGTGTGTTTGTTTTGAAAAGGGCTCGGTCTTAAACAGTCTTGCATTGTACTCTCAAGGTGCCACTCTGTATTCTCCAGGGGCTTCAAGATGAAAGCTTCCAAATCACTTTGACCACCTGCTATAAATGTAGATAATCTGGTCCTTATCAATGCATCTTACTGCACACGACAAGCCTGTTTCCATTAAAGGACAGAAACCTCACAGAGTGTACAGAGAGGACAGTTTTTATTGAAAAACAAACAAAACAAAACAACATGATAAAACATTGGCAACAAAGAGTGACCGTAATGAATAAGGAATGCTTGTGAGAGCATCAAATCTCTAATGACCAGAGGCTTTCTTCCCCATGTACAGTTGCAGAAACTACCACGAGGTCTCATCTCGTCTCGTCCCAGCGTATCTCAGAGCATGGGCCTCCGGAGAGTGGAGTGTAGCTGACCAATAAACAATGGTCACATTAACACCATAATCACCAACAATAAAGCCGGGGAGAGTGTGTGGGAGGACTGTAGGTGGTGATCAGTTGCATGGAATCATCCCATCAAACAGACGGTTAGGTCCGATTTATTTCAACTTTTAAAAAGCGCGTCACACTTACAGTCTCTAGGAACTAGACAGCATGAAGAGGGTATGCGAGCAAGGATTACAGTTTGCTCTCTCTCTCTCTCAAGCTGTACGCATAAATTATGGGCAAAAAGACAGGCTTGAAAGGGGTGGGATCCAATATGACAGAGAGACAGACAGAGAGAGAGAAAGAGAGAGAGAGAGAGAGTGAAAGAGAGAGAGACAGAGACTGCTTACATGCAGCTTCACAGGCACGTCAGCATGTATGGCAACTAGAACAGTGAAGTATTATCACAAACATTATTGGTACCTTTCATACCTTACCCAACACAGTTATAGTGTGTGACTTGCTAATTAGCTGTTTAATCTTGACATGTACTTCTGTGAGCTTTTTCTTTTTTTTTATATATATATATATATATCAAATAAAATGTTTTCCAAATGACCTCCACATCACAGGTCTCAAGGAAAGCAGAACTGAGATATTAAGCCGTCTCATAAGCTTGGAGATAAATGGTAATGTATTCACCTTCAGAGAGCTTGGAGTGCTGCAGAGATTCAAATCTACAATCTACAGTACCTGACATTACAGCCAGAGCCAGAGGCCAGGGACCGTGGCAGAGCACTGGCCTCATGACTGCCACAAGCACACGTTTGCAGGCTTAACAAGACAATCTCATAACACACCATCTTAAGACTCGGAGTAAACACAAAATAGAATACACAAAAGCACACATCAGTGCTTGGCATTGTTTTAAGACAACCACACTATTTTATATTCTCTGAGGCAACTGCCATCATTGTTCTTTTCTTTTCTTTTTTTTTTTTAAATCTACAATTGCGTATGGAAAAATATCGCATTGGTAAATGGGGATGAAGCACTACACATATGTATACACCATAATATTTAATACAATTAGTATTTTAGTGGAAGTTGTGGGAGTTATGGGTTTCGCCATGCACGACGCAGCTTGTTGCACGCAACAGGCATGTCAGTGCTGCGGCACAGCGATCGCCCCACGGGGGACCACATTAAACACCATCAAAACCAGCTAATGGCAGCAAACACACCACATTAGCACAAGGGGGGTGGGCTGGGGTGGGGTGGGGTGGTGGGGGGTGAGAGCACCAGACAAACAGTGCTCACCCTGGCTAATGAATCAAGCAGAGATCCTGGAATAGCTACCGTACTATAGTGGTTGGTGCTGTGGCTTATGAGGAGGAAACCAGAGCTGGAGTATATACCCTTGAGTGATTTGGCCTACATAGACTTTCTTCTGCTTTTTTTCTCTCCTGGGTCCCCCTCTGTCTGCCTGTTTCTTGGCTCAGGTTAAGTTATCTTTGACCTATGCTCTGCACACTGTCCCATCGCGTCGAAGAAAATAATAATAATAATAATAATAAAAAAAAAAAAACACACTTCTTTCTTTTTCACTGGAATGGTCAAGTATGGCGAGTCGATTCAGTGCCGGAGTAGAACAACATCATCAACATAAAGTAAATGTTTTTGCGTAATGATTAAAATGGCTCAGGGTGGGGGAAGGATGTGAGGGTATGCAATGCTTCTTTTTCGTGTGTGTGTGTGTGTGTGTGTGAGTGTGTGAGAGAGAGAGAGAGAGAGAGAGTGTGTGTGTGTGTGTGTGTGTGTGTGAGAGAGTGTGAGGAGAGGAAGAGGATTCACTAGCTACTGACCATGCTTCACTGACCCAACAATGGAATGCACGGCCTGGATGGAGGCGCTGAATGTCTTTGCTTGGGAAATGCTAACATAAAACACAACGCAGAGAGAGAGGACTTGACAGCTGCGCTCTGATCCACTGTAAGGATGTGCAGAGGTGGACAGCCTTAGTTCTTCAGGATAGAGTCGTACATCTGGTACACATACTGGGAGACTTCCGGAGCCCGACACTTCAAGGAGAGCTGAGAGAGAGAGAGAGAGAGAGAGAGAGAGAGAAAGGGAGACAAAGGCAGAGAAAGAAATATATGACACTTTAGTTCTCAATTCAATTTCAAAAGTGACACGGGCAAAGGAGATTGCCTTCCTTCATAAAAAGAGATGGCATCTTTTTTCCACTCTGAAAACAATTTTTTTAAGAGCTGACACTATCCAACCCGACACTATCCAGTCACTCATTCAGAACCACCAGGGGCCTTGTGTTGGTCCTCTTCAGGAAATAACCTGTGTGCTGCCATCAGGCCTCTTCTTTACTCTACACACCTCTGTCCATCAATTATTAGCCAGTGGTCAGCATACACTCTTCAGATCTTAGGAATGTCATTATCTGGCTTTAAAAGAACCTTTTCATCTCATGCATTCCCTGCTGACATTTTGAGACTATATTCTGCTTCGGTAAACAAAATATTTATGAAACGAGGCAAAGAGAAACAAAGTATTCAGTCTGTGGCAAAACAAGCATGAAATATTTATTATTATTAAGTATTCAGTTCAAATAAATGAGCAACGTGTCTAAAATCCCAGTGCAATATTGGAGAGGAAATGTGAGGTTTTTTTCTCCCTCTACAACAATCCCTGGCCACTGCACAGCTGGATTGGCTACTTCATAGGTCATCCGCTAATGCCATTGACCATTACTTGAGCACAAACAGGGAGAGGTGAATTCCCATTAAAAATCAATTAAAAGCGAATCTAATGGCACAGTCAGGTGAGCAGTAGAAAAGGAGTGCCCAGGGGCACGCATGGTAATCAAGAGCGGGCACGGTGACAGGAGCAGATGCCCATGGAGTCACCTGGAGGAGGCCAGACTAATCAGGAGATTAATAGATTTAGTCAGTGCCAGCTCCCAGTGGCACCCTCACACCTCACCCACACACTCACACACACTAACTCACTCACTCACTCACCTCCACACACACACTCACTCACCTCCACAAACACACACTAACTCACTCGCTCACTCACCTCCACACACACACACACACACACTCACTCACCCACACACTCACTCACTCATCCACACGCACACACACACCCACACACTCACTCACACACACACGCCCGCCCGCTTTTCTCAGACCCTGCTCTGGCCAGTGCCCTTCTCACATCGCATTGCCATTTCCAGCCGTTGGCCCTTTGGCCGACAGCTGTCCCGGCAGGAGGAGGTGTGGCATGTTTGGTGCCGCTACCTGCGCAGCACGCTCATCTTTTGACAGGAAACGATGTGGCACGGGTGGTCAAGTGGCGGCCGGCTAATGGAAAGAGCCGTTTCCTCAAAAGTGAACTAGACAGAGAGAGAACGCCAGATGGAGAGAGGAGGACAGATACGCTAGAGTGATTGTGATAGAGAGAGAGAGATGGATGGATGGAGAAAGAGGGGTACAGGTAGATAGATAGAGTAGAGAGAGAGAGGGAGAGAGAGAGAATAAGGAAGAGAGAGAGAGAGAAAAAGAGAGAGAGAGAGAGAGAGAGAGAGAGAGAGAGAGAGAGAGCGAGAGAAAGAAAGAAAGAAAGAAAGAGAGCAGACTCATCTCCGAAGGCCCCTCTGCCCCAGTGCATAATAATGACTTTGTGGTGATTCACTGACATAATTATACCAGCGCTGTCCTTGGCTGGAGGGTGACTGGGGGAAGGGGGTGGGGCTTTAGAGGCTGGGGGGTGACTGGGGGAAGGGGGTGGGGCTTTAGAGGCTGGGGGGAGGAGGGAGGGAAAGGGATGAAAAGCGACGCAAAAGGAAGGTCAGCTCGCCGCATAGCTGCGGAGAGGAGCTTGCGGAGGTCGGCGGGACGGAGCTGACCACAGATGTGGCTGACCGGCGCTGAGCGGATGCCATGGAGAGTCCAGAGGCAGCCCAGAGACACAGTCCGGAGCCTCTTCAGCTCTCCTGCCTCAGTGGCTCATTCTGATCAATCTCCGTCCGGTCGGGAGAGCGAGAGAGAGAGCCAGACACATGAAAGAGCAGCCTGTCAAGTCTATGTTTGATCTTTTCAAATCAAGACGTTGATGGGCGGTGTCGTGTCCTCAAAAGGGTTTGATCCTTAGTTAGTTGCAAGACAGAAATAGGTTGTGCCCTCAAAAAGGTATTTTTTCACGTTTTCACACACACCACAAACAGAGGTCTTGTATGACACTAGGCCTGAAGCTAACATGGCTTTCCAAGAAACACAAATAAGCATGCTGGTGGTTTCAGTCGTCAGGCAACCAAACCTAAATGTGTACCAGCTGAGCTACCACAGCCGCACAACTGCAGTGTTCCATTCAAGGAGCGTAAATATAGTTTTCAAAGACTGGTCTAATATTTTCAAAAGGGTGCACCAGATGTTAGTCTTACATAATTTGGGCATTGAAAGCGTCACAATGAGTGCAACCTTGACAACCACACTCCCAATACAACTCAACTCTTCAATGGAGAAGAGCTTTGAAACAGCAAGAGTGAGCAGCTTTTGTAATTAATGAAAGAAAGAACGAGAACTATAAAAATCTCCAGAACCGTTTAATTCCTTCTTTTGTTAAGAAGCTGTCTTCAGGATTTCCAAAACAGTGAATCTGAAAGGCTGGGTGAGAGTTAGGTTTAGGGTAAATCTTAAATTCCATTCAGTTCAGCCCCAACTCAAATGACTGATATTCAATGGTGCATCAACAGAGAGAGAGAGAGAGGGAGGGAGGGAGAGAGAGAGAGAGAGAGAGAGAGAGAGAGAGAGAGACTGTATTCCAAACAAGAGAGCTCTTAAATGTGGCTCTTTATTCATTTGTTAACTGCTTCATTCGCTAGGCCTCTGTAGGCCATATTCTAAAATAGAACACAAACAAATTTTTATCCTCTTCTACCAATTAATCCTTTCCAGGCTTTGGTTTGTATTCAATTGCAATTGCTAAAATCCTTTTGTTATTGATTGGAAAGGGCCGCCAGAGTCTATAGCCATTTGTTTTCATCAGACAGTAGTACTTCCACTTTTGGCTTTTTAACATAATTGCTTGCACATTTTCATACTGCCACACATTTGCATTCTCTGAGTGAATCTGGCCGATATAAAAGACACCGTCCTGTCTGCTGCACGCGGATAAGAGGAGGAGTTGCCGTGGCGACTCACCGTGTAGTTGGGGTTGCCAGGTTGGATGCGAAGCTCCGCCAGGATCCAGATCCCGTTGGTGAGCTTGAGGGACTGGTAGAGCATGTCTTGGCCCTCCACGTTCCGCTTGGCAATGGTGTAGATGTTATTGTTCTGCAGTTTCCCTGAAACAGTATCTGAGAGGAGGGCATGAGAGGAGGGCAGACAATCACATCTTCAGACCACATTTTCTGGAATGCTAAATTGTGTGGTGTAGATTTCAAATAAAAGTGATAATATGTAAGCCTCTGACAATAGATTTCACACCACCAATGTCATTAAGGGGCAGTTTAAAAACGTAATCATGCTAGAACTCTAAACACATAAATCACCATGATGGTGTAAAATTGCAGATTTAACAGATGAGCTACGGTAACTCTCAAGGGACACTGAGGAAATATTTGTGGCTTCTCGGTGGTAACTATGGGCTGGCATGTCTACGTGGTCACTGCCTGCCTATCTAATGCACCACAAAACTAGTCAAATCTACAACTCTACACTCTGACCAAACAGCTCCTTTCCTGAGGTGAGAGAGCGGCTGTCCCACAGTCCTTTGCGGCAACATGTTGCTGTGACATCGGAACACAATCCTCACAGAGAAATGGGGAACAGAGGAAGCAACGGGGCTGGATGCATGTGAAAAGCAAGACAAAAAAAACACACAAACATGGAGAGAACCAAACAAGCAAAAGAATCAGACAAACAGCACAGCCACACAAGACAACAGGAAATGGAGGGGTGGAGCGCAGAGATTGCGGAAACCCACGGCGACAGCGGTCATCACCCCCCCCCCATGACTGGACGAGTGAACGGGCTTTGGCGGGTGCTTCGCTCTGGCGCACTCGTGACAACGGACTCCTTATCTCGTCGCGATGCAGACCACTCGCTCAATAAGCGGCCAGCCCCAGGCACTGCGCATACAGTATAGCACAATCTGGGGCGTACAAGAGCACCACCAGATCGCGCTTACAACACTCTTCCTGCCAGGCAGACAGTCAGGAGTGTGGGTGGAAAGGAGTATGACTAGAAATAATTCTTGAAAGCGAGAAAAAAAAAAAATATATATTTAAGAGACTTAAAGTTTCAGCAAACACTTTACAGCGAAAAGGACCTGACTGCACTTCCAGTGGGCCAGTCTGAATCCTCTGGGTCTCTTATCTCTTCTTCCTGCATACATATCGATTGTTTCCTTGTTCAAACTGGACCAGACTGGAGATAGAAGGATTAGCTCCCACTCTCCCATGTCTGCATGCTGGAAGAGTGCACGGAGCACAGCCAGGGCAGGGCTTTTCCGCCCCCGCTCCATGGGAGAGACAATGACTCATTATCTCTATGAAATGACTGGGAGGGTTTGTTTGTTTGGATCTCCTGAGAGACACTCGGAGAAGAAAGCTATAGCAAAAAGTGTCTGCAGGAGCCAGTCACTGTCAAATCAACTATACACAAACTCCCCCACCCTCCCCAAGAACAAAGATCATAGCAAATCTGATAACTGAAGTCATAGGGAACATCAATTGTGTGTGTGTGTGTGTTAGTGTGTCTACGTGCCTGTGTCTGACATCACGGAAAGTCAAGGGGGGGAAAAAAATCAGAGGTTCAAACGCCTTTATTTGTACTGTATGTCTGAAATGTTAAAACAGCAGCAGAGGAAAAGCAGCAATCTGACCATTGAAAGGGCATGCAAACACCACACAAACATCAGAATTGGCACTCGTAAAGGCAGGACATAGCCTCGGCTGCTCGTTGGAATGACCCGTGTGTTTATCTGTCCTTCACATGACCATTAAAAGTATTCTGAAGATGTCACTAGTGCTTGTTGCTTATAAAACCATATTTTCAAAAACTGTCAAATTGTTGCACACCGTCTCTTTTAATTGATCCCCAATTGGCAAAGAAAAGCATCTCATTTCCCATTACCAATACCGTAACATCAAATGTGTGGTTTGTCAACAGTGGGCAGCCTTTCTTTTACTATGCAGACTTGCAGAGTTTAGTTACATCTATTTGTGCAAGCATTTTAACATTGTCTGCAGCAGCAGCCCTTGAGACAAAACAATTGGGCAAAACTCAGGGCTGAAAGAGGCTATTCGCCCCAACGAGGAGGTGAGAGGCTTTGATTCTGATGCTCACGTTCTTTAAGTGGCGACGAGTGGCAGGTGCTATGGCTCCCACCCTCTTGAGCGCACAGAGCCCAGTTTAGAGCGCTCAACTTCTAAATATACCAGCACGCTAGAGTGCTCTGCAGTGCACCGAGAGGAAGACCTCATCAGCAGCTCAGGCCACTGCGCTGGCAGCAGGGACATCTGTTACATGATGGATGAACTCTGCTGTGCTGGAGCGCACGGTAGGTCGCGCCCTTTTTACCCAAAACTACAGCAGAACATATAGGCATGACAGGCTATTATCCTTTCCTTCCACATATAATAAGACGGAACCACGTTTGTGACTGAGGCTTACCTGCGTTTAAGTGGCATTCTTTGATTTGGTACTGCAGCTCATTCTCGTTGGGGATGTCTTTCCATGTGGCAAGGAACACTTGCCTCTCTGCAGAGAACCGGAAACAGAACCATTTAAATCAGCGTATGAGAGAAAGGGAGCATAGACAACAGGTGAGAGGACTGAAAAGGAAGAGAGAGTGTCTCATGGCGTGCGATGAAAGTTGGGAGGCGTGGTCATACCCATCTTGCCGTCCTCTACGAAGAAGACGCTGAGAGGGATGAGGCCGCTGAAGTAAAAGACGTCGATGTTGTTCTTCACGGCCACCTGACACACACAAACACACAGCGGCCCACAGATCAGTAGCGCTCAGCATCTCTCTACAGCAGGAGCAGCCCAGGGAACCCACCAGGGCCAGAGCTAGGGCCAGAGCCAGGGCGAAAGCACAAACCCCTCTGCACATCACTGAATGGGAGCACCTCAACCACAACAGCTTTATTTACCCCACACAGCACAGCTCCCCATCACGGCACACACTTGAACACATGACAAGAAGGGAAAGAGAGAAAGAAGAAGTTGGAGGAGGTGTGTCTGTGACTATGTGATGGTGGAGGTGGGGAGAGGGTTGTCATTACTAATGCAGTCCCCCCCCCCCCCCCCCCCCCCACAGAGAGCTGCTGAGCTCCGGCAGACCTGTCACACAGAGAGGCGGCCAGGCCACTTCTGAAAGGACAGTCCAGGCCCTGAGCAGAGTGGACATGTCACCCACGCCACCTGACTGGGGATGAGTCCTGCATACTGAGTCCCCCTCCATCTCCTCAGGGAGCCGAGCTTGGGTGGCCTCAGAGTCGAGAGCAGCAGGTTTTAAAGGAGCAGTGGAAACACACGCACAAACATGCCTCCATGGCAACATGCCTCCACAGCAACAGTGACAATGCAAATCAGAAGGCATGACTGAAGATTGTGTTCTTCCCCTTGTTGAGTATTTCTCTGTGTTCCAAGCGTGCTGTTTATTTTATTTCAAATTTATTTGAAATAATTTATTTATTCAAATTTATTTGCATTTTTTAGGCCCTAACAAAAACGAATGCATTCACAATACCAGAGACAATGAATTCTGTTGTTCTTTAAGAATAACATCTTTGTTTAAGGCCTGTTTTTATGTCTGTTTTTTTTTTTATTAAATCACTGAAATCTCAGAATCAATTTACTGAAAGAAAATGCAGAAACACGACCATTCACAACATCAGCCTGTGTCACATCACAGCAGTGTGGCACGTCTTCTGATGCATTCAATCTGTGAATGCCAAATTGGCACCTTAGCATACTGTGTCCAAATGTAAGAAATGAAAAAAGGTCTTTCCAGCACAGTTAATTACTGAAAGCTCTGAATTGTAATATCTCTAATTGTCAGAGCTTCAACCAAAACCTTTCGTTTGATCCTAATTAGTCCTTTCTCTCCGCAGAGAGAATTAAACTGATGGACCCTTTAATGCTCCTCTAGTATTGCTCTGCTCCTCTCCAGTGCAGCAGACAGCTCTGCTGGGGAGCATGATGACTATGCAAATGGAAGTGGCCAACATGAGTGGGAATGCAGAGGACAAAACAAACCAAAACAAAAGCTCTCCATCGCTTTACTACAAGCTATTGATGTGTCTGTACCTTAAACAAATACCTGTAATTGGTCAAGTGTTTGGCAAGCGGCTATTGACTAGCGCGTTGTTCCCGTTTGCACAATGGGCGTCCGTCAATGAGCGTGCTGCAGCGTGGCAGTCGGGCACTCAGACTGGTGAGTGGTGAACGAGCTCTACGCTGGCGGCCTGTGTGCGGTGAGACTAGGCTTCTTGTCTATGTGCCATCAGGAGTCTAATAAACACACTCAGCTGGAGATGGTTACTGTGGGAAAGCCAGATGCTGGGCCTACACCTGCCCTTCACTCACACATGGAGAGAGAGAATGAGAGAGAGAGAGAGAGAGAGAGCGACTACACCTGCCCTTCACTCACACATGGAGAGAGAGAATGAGAGAGAGGGAGAGCGCGACTACACCTGCCCTTCACTCACACATGGAGAGAGAGAGAGCGACTACACCTGCCCTTCACTCACACATGGAGAGAGAATGAGAAAGAGAGAGAGCGACTACATCTGCCCTGACTCACAAATGGGGAGAGAGAATGAGAAAGAGACAGATAGAATGAGAAAAAAAAGAGACTAATTCTGCCCTTCACCCACACATGGAGAGAGAGAGAATGAAAGAGAGAGGGAGGGAGAGAGAATGACTACACCTGCCCTGACTCACAAACGGGGAGAGAGAATGAGAAAGAGATAGAGATAGAGAGAGAGATAGAGATAGAGATAGAGATAGAGATAGAGATAGAGATAGAGATAGAGATAGAGATAGAGAGAGAGAGAGAGAGAGAGAGAGAGAGAGAGACTACAC